>NC_143245.1:1547743-1702518 GCF_009617815.1 Ciona robusta | reverse complement strand
CGTCAATATAAGTTAAGTAATCATGTTATCACCGTTGCCCCTTTCGCCATAGCAAAGCCTCCAGTTATAAGAAGCATTACTGCCCATGGAAACTTGTGGTGAACTGTCTTCCAATCCAGTATTGGGGCAACTGGTCGAAGGAGTTCGTCTGATTCCATCGTGGATACTGAGTCTACAAAGGTTTATATATAGGTTAAGAGAAGAAAGCATATATAGGGGTACATAAAGCTTACATAAATAAAAATGTAAAACCTGGCCATTATTATAACATGGACATAATTTTATATTGGCATGTAGTGTTTATATGGATTTAAACTAGTAATTCCAATTATTCCGAATGAAGTTTTAACCGAAATTATTTTTACATTGATTTTTACTTCTATGCACACTTCTCCTGTGTTTGTAGCCTAATTGCTTGCTGTTTGTGGACGAATTGGTGCCAGAGATTAAATCACTTTTAAAACAAAAAGAATGGATGTTGCGACAAAGCGACAATCGTTAAAACACGCTTAACATGAAAACAAATTTACATTTAGTTTAAAGGAAGAAGCGGAGCTGGTACACCTATAGTCCTATACCAAACTTAATTAAACTTAACTATACATAGGTCTTCCGCCGTCTTACCCTCTGACTTGTCGTCTTCGTCTAAACCGCTCGATTTACGTAAAAACGAAGGTCTCTCGGAGGGAAGAATAAACAAAAGAAAGGCCATCGTCATGGCAACAGTGCCGTCATCAACATAATCCTCCTCAAACAGAATTGACCAACCTGGCATGAAACCAGGATCACGGAAGAACCATAAGAGGGCGGTAGTGATGAAGAGAGATAATACAGTCACTTCTTTCCACCTGATTTAGTGCAATTAGTTGGTCGCTTATATAGGTTGTATAAATTTTCAGTTATATCCACTAATAAATAAACATTCACAAGAAATCGCACTAATTACTCACAAAGTAACATATTTGGTAACTCATTAGCGGGCGCGAAGTGTTTGAGGAATCTGTGTTATATAACGACCAAGTCACCCGGCCAAGCGAGGATAAATAAAAATCATCCATTCATTTCGTGATTTATTTTTTTCACCATAATAAACATGCGTAGAGGTGTAATAACCGGCGTCTTAAAAGCCAAAGGCAGCCAATGAATAGAAATTGTGTGGATATAGTCTGTGTGTGTGAATGGCCAATAAAGCGGATGTCGTTTTTACGTGCATATATACAAAAGAACCTGTTTTTATTATCAATTAATTGCGCATAAAACATTACTGCTGGATAATCGTACTTACGTTATATCTCCAAGTTTCTTGTATTCCGTAACAATCACGTTTCTTGCGTTTCGTTCGCCCTCTGTGACGTCAGAACCTCGAAAACAACCGACAATTTCGCGAAGGCTGAAAATGTATTTATTTTGCGTTTTTTATTTTAAAGCGTGAACAAAAATGTCGTATTCTGGTTCGAGGCTCGATGTTGCCGCTTGGTGGACATGTGTCGGATGTATGTCCTTGGACAAGACTCTTAACGACAATTGCTCCAATCGAGTGTTTCATTTGGGCTGCTGTCTAAATTGCCCTTTCCCCCAAAATAATTACTCGAAAAGTTATATACGTGGCAATTCGCGGACACGAGATGTATGAAGCGATTATATTGTTGCTCGCCACGCGAAGATAAAACAAGTCACATCCATTTGATTATAGTACTCTGGGGGAAGATGGGACACCTTTGGCACATGATATCCAAATAACCTGATCGTGTTTTAAGCAATTAACAACGGTTTATAGGAGTCGTGAGGATATGGTTTAATAATTCTTTGAATGATCTTCATTTATTACTAAATGGGACGAGGAAACTAAATGTAAAGGTGTCCCATCTTCCCCCACCTTACTATATGATTACTTACTTAAATCCGAGAAAATACAGACTGAGCCAAATGTACGCAAGTATCAACATACATACAGAGCCTGGCAGCGCGTATGCGATCCAACTTCCAAACGACAACTTCATCGTTGCGTCAGGAAACAATCTGAAACGAATTATTTTTGTATGTAAGTGCTTTCAACGCATGTACGTGTTGGAAGCGTAGGAAAATTAGGTCGCATAAAAATTGTGTAGGATTGTTTTGTGTAAAAAAATGTTTGTTTTTTTTTCATGTTGCACTATGGGGTAAGATGGAACACCTCTAGCACATAATTCTCAAATACTTTGATCGTGTTCTTAACAAGAAAAAAGAATGAAAAGATGTCCCATCTTACCCCACCCCAGTATAGTTTGTGTGTTCGTCAAATCATTTTGTCTGTAGAACTTAAACGGTTGTAGTTGGAACAAATGTTTTGAAGATTACACGTAAAACAATATTTAAAAAGCTTATCGGCAGAGGATGTATTCTTCATCACGCTAACAGTAAATTTCGTTAACTTACGTGGCAAACTGTCCGGACAATACAAGGTTTGGGCCTGTCCCTGTTACAGTAGCTGTTCCACCAATGCTAGCAGCATATGGCACGCAAAGTGTGATCCCCTTTATAAGATTGTCCATTCGTTTGTTTCTTTGTTCTTCCGTCTCAATATCATCCTGGAGGCCAAATACACACGAACACTAAACGTTAATATTTATGTTTTGACAGGTATAACTCAGGAAGACATCTTCTAGCAATTTTTCATTTGTCTTATTAAAAAAAGCCAGAATATCTCTTTCACACTACTAGACGTTAACATTGCATTTTTACATATTCCAACACGTATAGTAAAGTTCATATTAATGTGAATGCACCAAAAATGTACATGTTAATGCGCCTTGATGTTAACAAAGCAGGCATACACCACTTACCGGTATAAATATTACGTCATCAAAGTCGGCGATTTGACTTTCTTTTTCATTTTTATTCTCATTCTGCAATATCAGGTACATCGAAACATTAGTATCGTAAAATGTAAGACAAGCCAAAAAAGGTATACAGATCAACAGGCGACGTATGTAGACTATAGTGTATAATATATAGACTACATTGTAGTGTTTTGGTTTAATGCTAACGCCATCAAGTGATTGTAAATTGTTAATGTGCAACACTGATCGCCTTGTGTATGAAATTATGACAATAGATTATTATTCTAAAAATACTGTAACCGAATAAGTGTGTTAGTTCATAATAAATCATTTGAATTTGTATTCATCGGCTGTGATCGATACTAAGCGTATTAGAATACTACATACATTTCTTTTCTTTCTGTTTTATCCACAAGCGTATTTTAACAACTCTTGTTTTACCGTTATACCTGTCTTTTCGCTCCTGTAAACTTTCCCGTTCTTCGCTATTGTGACCGAACACAAAATTAATTTCATTCAAAATTGCATTCGTTTATATATGCCAACCTGATCGTTGTCTTCGAAACTTCGGTTACAAAATGACGTCGATGCTTTGCCACTATCAACCTCAGCGTTGGTGTCGTGACTCCTTTGTGTTTTCAACTTATCCAAGATCTATTTTATGAAGCGAACATAAGAATGAAGACAATGTCATTTGGATTTAGTTTGATTTATATAACTATTATAACATCACTTTTTCCATCGCATATATGTTTTGTTATAAGATTTTACCTCAAAGACCAATTAAAAGCAAAAAAATGTCGTTCTGAAACGCATTTTATCATTAACAACTTCAACCGCCGAGCTTTGAACCTAAACCTCCCGCTCTCGGCCCACAAACACCCAACCAAATATATGTCACCTCATTTGCTCTCTTTTCCTCACCCGCCTTCAGTTCACGGAACACAGCTTCAACAATGGGAAGCATCATAGCTGTTGTGGCTGTGTTGCTTATCCACATCGACAAGAAGTATGTCGTCATCATAAACCCGAACATTAAACTGCAAAAGTAAAAAAAACGCGAGTGACCAAACGATCGTTGCCATTTGCTCCATTGGCCATAATTTCAGAGTTGTAATGTTTGAACTACATTTTACGACGACAGTACAAGACGCACAAGTAGGGTTTTCAGTTGACAACTGCTGTGTTTTAGTCGTCAGAAAAGACTCTAATTCGTGTTTTAGTCGTCAGAAAAGGCCCTCGTCTGATGATTATAGGTTGAAACGTAAAATAACAGCACAGACCTACATAGCCAATTCAACAGGCGGATTACATGTGTCTTAAAAAATAAGCAAGCAATATTTTTTATCGATGTTAACAGTTAACAAGGTTAAACGTTAAACTTTAGGCGTCAATTTTATTTATTCAAATTTGTTCATGATCTTACCATCTTGGTTTTGCCCCCACAAACAGCAGAACCCTGAGAGCAATTCGTTTATGCAAGCCAGTGACTTCCACAGACACAGCAATAATAAGCCCACCCACGAACAACCAAGCTGTATCAGTGAAATATGCAGCGCTTACTGCAGATGCTGTCATTACCCCACTCAATGGGAAAATAATTAACGGCAAGAAAGCCGTCGCAGCCAACGGTATAGCTTCAGTGATCCAATAAATTGCCATTAATAGAATTGCATATCCACATGACGCTTCCTAAAAGGTAATTTCTAAAAAATGGTTTTCAACTTATAGCAAACCCCGTTAGATAAACCTATATGGGCATTACTTTGGGAGAGGCCAAAAGTCTTTATAGTAGAGCTATATAATAGTAATTTAAATAAAACAAAAACGAAAAACCTATACAGGGTTACGCGGATATAAAGTGTATAATAGAACACCCATTTCAGAGCGACTTCGTATGTTTTCACTTATAACCACTGTCGTGTAGCTTATTTATCACGCGATCATAAAAAGTGACATACAACTCAATTAAAATAAAAAAACAAAGAATTTTTTTATATATTGAACTGTGGGGTCTAGGCAAAATCTAGGCAATTCTAACTACATATTTGTAGATGGCTAGCAGCGGTAAGTGCGTTAACCGCAGAGTAAGTTTGGGAAGCGTAAAGCTTTGTTTGTGGTGTATGCTTGTGCCGGTATGCGGTATATATAAAATAAAATGAAAGCTTGCTTTAAAGCTGTACGTTAAAGGTTAAACCTTGAGTCCGTTACCATTAAATGACACTGCTATTAATAAAGCAATATGTTTACAAGGGATTGAGTTTGACGGTTAAACTTCCAGAGGAAACTGGTGTTTGAGAAACAATATTAGCTTAATGCCGCAAAACATTCACTTACGGTGCTGTTGATGATGATAGGGATTGGCAACAACAATATTGGTGGTAGAATAATATAGAGGGTGTTCCGAAATGCCCATATCTGCCGCAAAACCATCGGCACGGCCATTACAGTGAAATATTTCGATTAACGTAAATCTTCCTATAGCTTTAAAGAGATGTAAAGTAGTATTTTTGAGAAGCAAAACATTGAAGTATTACCTATAAATCTGCGTTGAATGGTTTCATATTTTTCTGAATTCCCTATAAACACAAATGCTCTCCTCGAAAATATCGCCGCAAAATGCAACATTTCAATGCCTGACACTTAGCCACTGTGATCTGTTATCAACGCGCGTCTATACTGAAAGACTTGTAAACGCTGTTTAAACACATTTGATCTCGTTTGACTGGTTATTCTGTACCATGTTGTTGTTTTTGGATGTGTTTGAATACAATCTTGTCTCTATAGGTTTCCCAACCTAAAGGCGATGCTAACAAGCAGTTTATAACTAAATGGCGGATAGAACTAACATAAAATATTGCTGACAAAAGTGTTCATTATATATATATATATATATATATAAGGTTGCATTAACATATAGTAGGGTGTGGGAAAGATGGAACACCTTTTTTTATTCTATCTTCCTCTTCCTTTTAGTTTAGTAAAAAATATTCACAGAGTTATAAAACCTCATCTTGGCGACTCCCATTGACCGCTGTTAATTGTTTAAAACACGATCAGAATATTTGAATATGAAGTGCTGAAGGTGTCCCATCTTACCACACCCTATTTCTAAAAATAAGCAAATAGTTTTCGTTGCATTTATATCCTTAACTAGAGTCTTTTTTTAGCAACTATACTTAACACAACTCGACTTTACACAGCGCCCTGCTATAAGCCAACTTTATATATATATATATATATATATACGACCACGTGAGTATTGCCCCAACTGCAGCTACCACATCATTATTTACTGTGGATTGGTATTTAACAAGTGTTTGTGACTGCTAGCACGCTCATAGTATGCGCTATAACTGCTGGTTAATATAAGGTCAATATTTGTTGAACCGTTGCATACGAACTGCTTTGTTCTGCTTGTGGACACATTGTGTTATATTAGGTATCACGAGAAGATGGGCAATTATCAGAGTCCTCTGGCAATTATATTGCCGCACGGAGTTTGCTGAATTGGATTTTCAATTACAAAGAAAGTACAAAGTCACATTTGCACCTACACACAGCACGTCGGTGTATATTCTATTAAACAAACGGTAGCCTACTGCGACTAAACCCAAATAGGATAACTCCTTGAAATGTTAGCCGCAAGCAACCCAGTTTTAGCAACACACATCAGACCAGATAAAATTGTGACAAAACTTCGACTTGCGTTTTCTTAAAAGTTCTTCGATTATGAGCTTTTAAATTTAGTGGTGTTAACATCTAGCTTCTCAATATATCTAATGAACACAGTTTTTACATGTATAGCGCTACTATATACCTATTCTGCAACTCTATTTATAGGGCATATTTACTGCACTCTATGTGTGCTTATGTAAATTTGTTAGCTTAATTGACCTACGTTGGTTTATTCGCGAATGCAAACCCGTGTCCAATTCCGCATGTGGCAGCGAAATCCGGACAAAACATACAAAACGGACGAATTCCGGATACTGTGTACAGCCACCTATAGTCGTTGAGGGGCGATTAGTTTGTCCGGTGCCGTGCGTCATAGCGGTTAGAGCGTTTTCTCCAAACTGACGATACTGGAATCTGTGCTAGATCCTGCTAGCATTAAGAGCGTGTTTGCAGCTGAACTAACGAATTGTGAGCATGTGTGTCTTTTGACCAGCAGACATCTAAAGGCCAATCCAATGGTTCCTAATGGGTATATCATTGATCCAAATTTACAGTCATACAGAAAGAAACAATCACCCACAAAGTCACATAAATGGTAGCTCGTAAGCTGGCACGAATGTATGAATCAGAACATCCATGTTAGAATGACTGTCGTTTTCCCGTGCACGCGGGGATAAAACAAGTTACATTCAGCGATGCTAAATATGGTACATCTATAAAAACGCAAACGCGCGAATCGTGGGTATTCCCCTTTTTGCAATAAATGTTTTCAAAATGATATTTCAGATGTAGTTGTGAAAATCTTCTGAGTAAGGTGTCAGCACTTACGATTCCTTACGAATGATTGATATTGTGTAAACGATGATGCGCATAAGAATTCAGCGCAGGTGTTTTGTTTGCTTTATTAAATTACAGTTACTTTAGCTGTAGCAGTTGTGTTACTATGTCATTAAGTTAGATTTTCGGTGGTAGTGGAGAATCTCCCCCCACCTTATTTGCTAACCACTAACCCCTATAACCACTAACTACTAACCCATATAATCACTAACTACTAACCCCTTAACCATCAACACCTAACACCCTAACCTAGGGGTTAGGTGTTAGTGGTTAGAAAATAAGGTGGGGGGGGGGAGATTCTTCACTGGCCCTAGATTTTCATGGCTTGCGATAAACACAAGCAATCACTTCTTGTTCAACATAAAACTGCCATAATATGACTTTATTTTTGGAATAAAAATAAACAATATTTAACAGTGGTTGGTATTATGCAAAATAGTAGTTTATATTGAAACAAGTTTTACCTTGGTAACTTTTATTACACATCATAAGTTTTTTTAGAGGATTAGGCTGTATATAGTAAACTGATACTGAAATGTTAAAGTTGTTTAGGGTTGTACGACCTGTATTATTTAAATTCCGACCCAAATTTAATCCTGTAACAATATGCATTGTTACAAAACAATTTACTTCAAATTCAGCCACCCCACAAGTTGTACAAAGTATAAAAAATGAAAAGTTACCCAACAGCAAGTTTTCCTACCGGTCCCACACTTGTGGGGGACTTAGGATTAAAAATGTTGGAGAAGCAGTTTCGTTATGTGGTTGGTTGGAATATAAAAGAAAAGACTTCCTTGTGTTAAGAGACTCTTTTGGCTCAGTCCAGATTTTAATAACTGGTTACGAAGATAAAAATCAAACATTTCAAAATGTTAAACCAGAATCTGTAATGAAAGTCACAGGAAAAGTTACAACTCGTCCAGAAGGCCAAGCCAACCCTAATATGGTAACAGGAGAAATAGAAATAATACCCGATAACATAGAAATCCTTAATAAATGTAAATTTCTTCCCTTCAGAGTTCAAAAGTTCGCAGGTAAAGGAGAAAGGATACGTCAGAAATATCGATACCTTGATATTCGAGGCGACATTCTTCAACAAAATCTTCGACTCAGATCAAAAGTCCTTTCCAAGATGAGAAAAAGTCTGGAGGAAAATTGTTTTGTTGAAGTCGAAACTCCAACCCTCTTTCACCCAACACCAGGAGGGGCTAGAGAGTTCATAGTGCCATCGTCTTCGAACCCAGGAAAGTTTTACTCCCTTCCACAGAGCCCACAACAATTGAAGCAACTACTGATGATAGGTGGAGTGGATAGATATTACCAGTTCGCTCGTTGTTACAGAGATGAGCCTTTTAAGAGGGATCGACAAGCGGAGTTTACGCAACTTGACATAGAGATGTCATTTGTCGATGTTAATGATGTCATCAAGTTATCTGAAGAAGTGATAAAGTCAAGTTGGCCGCGTAAATTTTCAGATGAATCGTTTAAACTAATAACATATGATGATGCAATGTCAAAGTATGGGAGTGATAAACCTGATACAAGGTTTGGTATGTTGCTTCATGATGTCACTACTTTTATTCCAGATACTTTGGTTAAAATACTTCAAGGTAATCACTCCAACCCAGTAAATATACAAGCTGTGGTTGTGGAGAATGCTCAGAAACATTTCTCTTCAAAGTTTCGAAGGTATATTGGGAGTAGAATGACATCTGCCATAGATGACCCTTCTCCATATGCGTTGCTTGGTCTTGTAAATGGTCAATGGAGTGGTTATCACAAGAACACAAATATTGGCTCAATGGTCACAAAACAACTGGTTGATCATCTGCAATTAGGGGGTAGTGACATTGTTGTTGTTTCATGGGGAGAAAAAAGGTCGGCACAAAAAACATTAGGCGCGTTAAGAAGAATCATTTCAAGATTATTTGATGAAATTTCAGTGAAACATCGAAATGTTGATTTAGATCAGTTTTTATGGGTGGTTGATTTCCCTTTGTTTGAAGCTGACCTAGACACTACAGGCTTATGCACTGTACATCATCCATTCACTTCCCCACATCCAGATGATGTACATTTGCTTGAAGTTGACCCTTTAAAAGTACGAAGCCAAGCCTATGATCTTGTACTGAATGGAAATGAAGTAGGGGGAGGATCGATTCGCATCCACGACTCAAAACTTCAACAACAAATATTCAAACTTCTCAACCTCGATTTTACCGAACTTTCGTATTTATTGGAAGCTCTTGACTCTGGTGCCCCACCGCATGGAGGAATTGCATTCGGTATCGACAGAATTATGTCCATTCTATGTGGGACAGAAACAATACGTGATGTGATAGCTTTCCCGAAAAATTCACGTGGTGAAGATCTGATGACAAATTCACCAATTTCAATTGATTCAAATATATTAAAAGAGTTTCATATTAAAACTAATGTTTCGGATAAATAAATTCAATTTATTTTAACGTAATTCGAAAGCAAAAAAAAATGTGATAAAATCACTTTATTTATTGCAATCAATGTTTTATGCTGTACTGCTGAAGTAAATGTCTTGAAAATGAGGTCATGTTCCTTACTTTTAGACCTGTGTTAGGTTTTACAGTTTTTTTCAGATAGTTTATATGATGTTATAGAATATCTATGGATTTCCCATGCACACAACAGCTGGATTTAGACGAAACATTTGTTTCAAACCAAGATGATGATGATTGTGGTGAAAGGAAACAAATTGGGAAACTTGTGGTAAGTCTTATGCTCCCTGTCAAGCTGTAAGTTAATATGGGTGCAAAGTGGATCAGACGCACAGTTTATTTATGCACCTCAAGCTCACTGTAAATTACTCAATTTGCCCATGTAATGTTAAAGAACTTATCTTTCTTTTTCAGATTAACAACCAGGGAAAAGTAAAAGAATACCCGATATTAGAAGGAGAGAATATTATTGGTAAGCTTGGTACAAATATTTTGGACTTTTTGGGTGCAATAAGCCAATGTATTGTAAATATATATAATAGGGTGGGGGAAGATGGGACACCTTTAGCACACAGTTTTATAGTTCTTTGAATTTTTCTGGTTTACTACTACTAAATGGGACAAAAAATGGAATGAACAGGTGTCCCATCTTTCCCCACCCTACCATGTATGCAACTATGCACTAAGCTTTCTGTTTCAATTAGTATCAATGATGTATATTAAATTTAGCGCTATTTTTCCAAGTCGTGTTTAAAACCTTTTTTATTAGAGAGAGCAGCATGATTATTACATACAAAAATATTTATATTTCACTAGGTAGACATTCGGATTGTGGAGTTTGTATTGAAAATGGGATAGCATTGAGCAAGCAGCATGCTTGTATCGAGGTAAGGGAATATATTAACTAAATATATTTGATTTAGATAAAGGCAAAATATGGTGAAATGCTGGTTTGAAAATTAAATTGCCAAAGGAGTTGTATATTTTGCTACACTTATATTATGCCTGGTTTTATATTTCCATATTAATCGGTGTTTACCAAATGGGGTGATAAAACAGAATGAAAACATGGACCATCTTACGATTCCCACCCCAACCTACTATATATACACGTATCAAAACCAAACTAATAGGATTGTTCATACCCAGGTAGTTGACGACCAGGTATTTGTCTACGATTATGGAAGTCGTAACAAAACAAGACTCGGGAAAATGAAGTTGAAGCCACAAGTTCGATATTCAATAAAACATGGAGATAAAATAAAGTTTGCGAACATAGAATGCACATATAATCAGGTATTTTCATGTATAATACTTATTTGGATGCATTGAGTAACTAATATTAAACATTAAACAGGTTTATGCTGCATTGGATTCCACATCCGATTCCTACACAAATATTAAGGTTTGTTCAATGGTTTGTAACATATTTATTATCTGCTGTGTGGGAATATGGTATGTAGTTAATTCTAATGTAGAAAATTAAGAATGCAGACCTGCATTATGTTTGTTTTTACCCTAATCAACTTCTGTATGGCAGACAGAACATTGGTACAAAATATAGCTTACAATTAAATTGTGTTTTGAACGAAATAATTCACTTTTAGTCAACTTGGATGAAATCAGCAATATCAACCCCATTAACATCAACAACAACATTACTTGCTGCTGATACACCGGAAACATCTTTCAAGAAACCTCTTCAACAAGTTGATGATGATGTAAGTCGGTGTGGAAATATTTGGTTCTGACATCATAATGTTGTTTGTTTTGTCACAGTTTGTTCCAGATTCCCAACCAATCAATGAATCAATTCTAGAAAGCTCTGTTATTTCTGTGGACAAGGTAAGATGTTAGTTTTTAGATATCCTGGTGTATTGTTATTACTTTACCTTGGATGTTTTACCTGCCCGTTGTATCAAAGTTTACAGAAAGCTTTAAATGGACATAATTTAAATCAGTAATTGCAGCATCTGTTGATATTATCATCAGGTACCAGTTACCATAAATATTAAGGTATAGTTCATACATAAGCTATCATGTACAGTCATAGGCGCCTAGATTTCAAAATCAGCGGGGTGGCGATACTATTTTATAACAAAAAGTAAAAACGAAAAACATCAAATACGCTGTCTCTTTGCGATTACGGTCGCGTTTGGACGAGTTTGGGAATTTAGCTTTGATTGCGCAACAAGTTTACCGGTTGCATCATAACTACGAGTCTTACGTAAAGTTAAATAAACACGTATTTCTGTTATGACACAGTACCAATCCACACGTGGATTATTCGGGATTGAGTAACAATTAGATTGTTGCAACACAGCAGCAATTGTTGCGTCGATTATTATTACAATAGTGGTTTATTGCCTTTAAGGTGTTGGGATTAAAAGTGTGTTTGCTTCATAGAACAATTGCGGTTTTATGCTGAGACATATTTTGAGTATCTAGTCGTTGTTAGCGTATAGAAGTTGCTATTCGCTACAATGCGACGCACACTGAACGAAGGTAAATTGTTAACGTGTGTCGGCGTGATTAAAACTCTTGGTAAGTTTAGCAAGATTAACGAACGCCTTCGCGTAAGGTATTTTCCAGCCTGATGTTAGGTTTGCCCACACTTACGTCAGAATTAATGCAGAGCGCTAACTTGTTCATAAACGTAAACTCGTTCGTATACCTAATTCAACTCGTTCGTAACAATCTAACGCAGCGGTTTCCAAACTGGGGTCCGTACAGCAGTTTCAGAGGGTCCGCAATGAAGCAATGATTGTGATTCAAAACCAAACCAAACATTGATTTAATTGCAGCAAAACAAGTGCACCCATCCCATTAAACAGCTTACCGTGTTTGATAGTTTTTTCTTTCATTGGTGTGGTTTTCGCATTTTTCTATAGCATTCTTTGATTTTTATAGGTCCGCGAAATATCAAAATAATTGCAAAGGGTCCACCAGGCAAAATTTTTAGAAAAGATTGGGAATCGCTGATCTTACGTATAAGTCGAAGCGTCTGATCAGGCGTCCACCGCATGTCATGTTTATCAGGCGCGTGTAACGTCGAGGTTACTTTAGGTCACTTACGCAATTTTTTGAGCCTCAACGTGATACACAAATAAACTGCATTGGCTGATAAATACAATGTTTGTTTAATGGAAGGAAGGTACAATTTATTTGAAAACAATTACAAATTAACCAATTAAGTAATTACAAGTTCACTAATAAGTAATTATAATAATTAAGCCTGTAGTTTGATTTTTATTAGCTATATCAGATTTTTCGGTTTTAATCAGTCTAGTTTTCTAGGTGCATTAAAGTATCGGATATCGGCAACTGAAATTGTCAAAATATCGGTATCGGTTTGAAAAAAGCAATATCGGTCGGGCTCTATATACGAGACCCGCATTCGATGTAAAATCTAAACAAGACTTAACAAAAGCAACTGCTGTGCCACCATCATAACTATTACTGGAAATGACACACGTAATATCACTAAGTAAATTTCGGAATGTTTCAACTGTTAAGGAACAACTTTGGATTGCAACGTAGACGGGATTTACTATTACAAACATTCGATTTATCACTTGTATATAAAGTATGTTTAACACTTTTTCATGCGCAAATGAATAGATACAAGACTTGTAGATGCGATCGTTCATTTCTGAATTTTAAGAAGTTTGTTCCTGCCAATCTAATACGTTTTCGTATTCTTGCAAGAATGCGTCTATCGCTGCATAACGAGGCACCCATCTCGTCGGCCATAAAAGCCTAAGTGAATGTTCATATCTATCTTTACCAAGTTTAAATGTAGTAAAGCTTGCGTTTTGGAGAAGAAACAGAAAAAGTTACAACGAAAGCCAATTACCGAGTTTCTCGTTAGCCATTATACCGAATAAATGGTGAACTGTTTGCTTCTCTGAATACCGAGCACAAGACGTTTACAGATTCCAGCATTTCGTGTTGTATTTTAAGTCTAAGCAATAAAAAATGTTGCTGTTTTAGACACAACTTAACGTCAAATACAACGTTTGAAATAAGTTTGAATCCTGGTCCTCGTGACCGCGGATAGAACAGCCTTGGCGTGACAGATCGGTTTTGTTGCAGTATTTTGAAGGTTTTATTTCAAAAATGTTGCTGTTTTAGACACAACTTAACGTCAAATACAACGTTTGAAATAAGTTTGAATCCTGGTCCTCGTGACCGCGGATAGAACAGCCTTGGCGTGACAGATCGGTTTTGTTGCAGTATTTTGAAGGTTTTATTTCCATTGTTTAAATGGTTCTAACCTTCTATCCAAACTATTTGTTGATCTTGGGCGAGAATCTGTTATTCGAGAATGCAATAAGCGTCTATTACGAATTACTTCTCCGCGAATTCAATACTGTCACGTTATACCGTTTGCCGAAGCTATGTGTACATTGTTTAGACAGCCTAATAATTAGCATTTTTACCTATTCAGCACATGAAAGAAGTTATTCCTTTTTTCGTAGATACGTCGCTTACGTGAGTCTTAGTTTTTGGCGGAAAGTGACGGCCGTCGACGCGTGTTATAGTGAAAACATATAATCGCGCTTGGTCCAACAATGGAGATGGACAATACGTTTTCGTTGCAAGGAACATTTAACATTGTGCAAGAAAAATAAAAGTTGTCTATAAAACGGTCAAAGCATTTTTTTTCGGTTGGAGAAATACGCGACGTTTAGACTTACGCGACCTGTTTTTCTGACGTCATAACGGTAAATACCGGGGAGGCGTCGCCTCCCCGCCTCCCCATACTAGGCGCGTATGTGTACAGTCTTTGGGGTGTTTGCGAACTTTAACTCTTAAGATATGTTTATTTTACAGAGTTTTGAGTGCAAGGAAAATTTATTACAAAATGAAAATTTGAATCCTAATATGGTAAGATAATATAGAGTAGAGTTGTATAAAAAGTTTGGGCTTAATCAACTTATTAAGCAGAATCAGTGTAAAGATGCTATTACTGAATATGAGGTCAACAATAACAAACAATCACCAATCCATTGTGACATTCCATCAGGTAGTATGATGTCATAATCAAATTAAGTAACTGAAATGTTTATCATAGAAATCTTATTACAGACCTTGATGATTCAGTTCTTCTCACTGTTGACTCGCCACAGACATCTTATAAAATGAACGAGAAATCTGAAAGGTCTGTTAATGACGACTCAGATGAAACAGATGTAGAGGAAGACATTTTGGTTGCCCAGGTATTTATAGTTCTTCTTATGATTTTCTTGTAAATTTTATGATGCACTGTTGTTTAGAATGTTGATGGAAACTCAAATCCGTACTTGGCTGAAACCCAGGTTGATACTAAAGAAAAAGAAACCCATATTACTAAGAATGAAGAGAGTGGTAAGGCAAGGAAAAGAGAGTCTGAAAACACTAAGGAAACAGAAGAAAACAATGAAGAATGTTGTCATGGGAACAGTGATGACATCATTAGTCCCAGCATAAACTGCAATAGTGAAAACAATGATGTTGTGGACAGTGGGGATGAATGCTCACTCCTGCCAAGTGTGGAACGCAACTCACAAGTTGTGGTTGGTCAAGTTAATGTGGATAATGTTAAACATCTGGATCACGTTAGGAAAGATGTTGATGATGAGCATCAAGTTGAAGAAGATGTTGAAGATCTGGATCAAGTTGGGAAAGATGTTGAAGATCTGGATCAAGTTGGGAAAGATGTTGAAGATCGACATCAAGTTGGGAAAGATGTTGAAGATCTTGATCAAGTTGGGGAAGATGTTGAAGATCTTGATCAAGTTGGGGAAGATGTTGAAGATCTTGATCAAGTTGGGGAAGATGTTGAAGATCTGTATCAAGTTGGGGAAGATGTTGAAGATCTTGATCAAGTTGGGGAAGATGTTGAAGATCTGTATCAAGTTGGGGAAGATGTTAAAGATCTGGATCAAGTTGGGGAAGATGTTGAAGATCTTGATCAAATTGGGAAAGATGTTGAAGATCGGGATCAAGTTGGGGAAGATGTTGAAGATCTTGATCAAGTTGAGAAAGATGTTGAAGATCCGGATCAAGTTGGGGAAGATGTTGAAGATCTGGATCAAGTTGGGGAAGATGTTAAAGATCTGGATCAAGTTGGGGAAGATGTTGAAGATCTGGATCAAGTTGGGGAAGATGTTGAAGATCTGGATCAAGTTGGGGAAGATGTTGAAGATCCGGATCAAGTTAAAGAGAAATCAATTTCTTCTTCAGAGTTTAGGAACAACGATGATGAGGTGTCATCTGTAGAAAGAACCATTGAGCATATTAAAACACCGCCAATTGATGGTGCTATTGCTAAACAACCTTCCCATACTAATAATGGGGATTTAGGCAGGGAACAAATAAATGTTGCAATCAACAAGGAAGGTTTACAGTTAAATGAAAATAGTGTTGACACAGTATTAGATGAAGAAAAGAATGAGGAAACTTCATCAAGTAGATCTCCCAAAGAACATGGGACATCAACATCAGACTTAGCATACAGTGGGAATGGTGAGACCTCAACAACGTCCCCTACTTCTGCAAATAGTGGTGGTGAAAACATATCAAGGTTAGAGAATAATGTGGATTGTGATGTAACGAACAATGATGCAAGCCCAGCACAAGGGCATGAACACAATGCGAACAGAAATATTTCTGAGTTGGAAACATCTTCAGAGATGAATAAAACACCAACAAAGAATCCTCAGTTTCAATTATTGGAAGATAGTTTTGTTGATTTTTCTCCACCTTCTCCCGAGAATGAAACACAGGATTGTGGATTCACATATACCGAGAATATTTATGCTAACTGTTCAACTCAGCCTTACCGTGATAGTGGCCATGGGGAGAGGGATACCGTTGTAGGAGATGTTCCAAGTTGGGATGATGTTGCAGTAAGTCTTCCAACGGAAACTGTGGCACCAAGGCATTCAGAATCAACATCAACTATTTCAACACCAGCCAATTCAACAACAATTCTTGCATCAACAACAACTCCACCATCAACCTCCAGAGCAAGAAGATCTCGACAGAGGACATCCAGACAAGGTTTAGATGATCAGGAATCAACATCTACTGGTTGCATTGATGATCCTACGTCAGTGGGTGTTACTGCCATGGCAACTAGAAGTAGAAACAATAGAAAATCATCAATTGTAGAAAATAAGAAAGCTACCCGAACAAAACAAAGGAGGTTGAATAAAAAGCGTGAAAAACCTGAAAACACTGATGAAACTGTATGTGGAACCACTGGAAGTGATAATGGTTCAGGAGGAGCAACATCCAGAAGATCAAAGAGGAAAGTTGGGAAGAAAAAGAGGTAAGTTGGTTCTTTTATTAGGTGGTAAAGCGGTGGGTGATAAGGTGTATTTTAAGAGTACGGTGCAATGTGTCGTTTTGTCTATATGGGTGTGGTTCTTGTTACATAACCTAGGCTCAAGATTTACCCAACACTTAAACAACTTATGTAACTTATTTATCCACTCGTGGTTACAATGTCTGATTGCTGCGTCGCGGAACTAGAAATCATTTGGTGGATGTAATGTATGTTTAGATTATTTTATTTTTAAATTCTACTAAATTATTTCAATGTAATGCAAGTTCAATGAAGCGTAACACAGTGAAACAGGAAGTGACATCACCGGATAAAAATATCGTCCAGTCAGAATCAACGATTTCAGTAAAAATTGAAAATGTTGAAAACAATGAAAATATTAGAAAATCACAAAGGTAACGTTGTGTTGTTGTTGTCATAAAATCATTCTTTAGGTTAGAAGTTAATTATTTTTTATACAGAAACCGTAAGAAAACCTTTTCAAGTGGTAACTCACCTAAACCAGAGACTAGAAAGCGAAGAAGCACGCAAACAGCTCCACCGAGTGACCAAAGTATTTCCTCCCCAGGTATTGCGATGTCATATTTTGTTAAAAAAATGTTAAATTATATAAGATCATATATAAAAATAACCTGATTAAAGTTGTCCCCAACCATCTTATTTTTTCAGCAAAACGAATAAAGAGCGAGCCCAATGTTCAGCTCTCTCTACGTCCAAGAAGAATAAAACCCAAAGTCATGTTTACTGGTATTTTGTTGTTTTTACATATTACCATTGTTGTTTGATTCACAAATTCTGAAAAAAATGTTTGGGCTTTTACGTCAATTATTGTTTCAAAATTGTGTTTCTTCTGCTACCAGATATAACGGAAAATAGTCTTTTTTGGCTCTTGGGTATAAAACTTTATTTTATTTTCAACTACCATACTGCAAGACTGCTTTTAAAATCACTTTATTTAAATCAAAAAAACTTTTAAATTGATAAAACAGCTTGAAAAAAATTGTTTGACATTTTTCTACTTTAATTACAAAATTTAAAATCCTATGTTTTATCATAAATTTATGATTCATTCTTTACCACTAGGTGTCGTGGATGAGCTTGGTGTGAAAATTGTTTACGACCTTGGTGGTCACATGACTGACGACGTGCTTGAGTGCACACACCTCATTACCGATAAAATTCGGCGAACCGTGAAGTTTATGTGTGCGGTGGTGCGTGGCGCGTATATTCTTAACTGTGATTGGTTGAAAGATTCAAAGAAACAATGGAGGTAATAGTTCTGATTATGATGGCATACTAAAAATAAATTGTGTTTTACCTTCAAATAAATGAATAAATGTAACTTATTTTATCCTCGAGTGGCCGGAAAACAACAGTTGTTATAACACGGGTGCTCATACACCTCGTGCCAGCTTAAGAGTTGCCAAGTATGTCACTTTGTGGGTGATAAATGTTACACAGTGTGTTGCAAAACTTTACCTAAACAAAAATGTTTGTTACAAATATTAATAAAAAAAACAACCATTTTGTTTTGATTAATCAACTTGTGATTTGTAATGTTTCTTGTTGGTGATACTTTTAACACATCAGTGATATTGACTTGCAGATTTCTTCCAGAAGAGGATTATGAGTTAAGGGAAGATCACAATAATTCAACATCTTCATCAACATCAATGTCTTTGGAAGATCAATTCAACTTCAACCTTCATGAAAGTTTGGAAGTAAAACTTTGAAAAAAAACTTTTATCTTTTTTTATTGTTTCTAATTGAAACCTTTTTTCTGTCTTTATTAATATTTTGCCTTTTTTTAATAATTTTTTTATCTTTTTTTTGTCTTTTTTATATTGTGATTTGTTGAAATTTTTATCCTTATTTCCTTCAATTTAAAACTTCCTCATCACAGATCGCTCGTTCCCGGAGCCTCCCATTGTTCCACGACCTCCGGCTCCACGTCATGAAGTCAGTACTTCCTCCTCCAAATGAGATGTACCAGATTATCCTATGTGGAGGAGGGGAAGTAGTGAAGAGGAAGCCGGGATCGGATGTGGGAGTCATCATCATCGGGGTGGAGGGGGAAAAGAGGACAAAAAAGGTAATAGAGATGAAAAATTATGCCTTTAAGTTCAACCATTTCTTTTTGCATTTAGTTTGTTTATACTTTTAGGAAAGTTTTAAACAGCTCTTATATATTCTATGTATCTGGCAGTGATTGGATATTTATAATGGTGGGCAACTCTTGTTGCATAATCACAGAATGAACATAACTTCTTTATCCTCAAATGACAGTTGTTATAACATGCAATTACCACTGTGTTGGAACAATTACAGTTTGGAGTCTAACACAGAAACTTTTAACACCCGTCAAAGGAATTTTCAAACCATCTTCTACTGCTTTGCAGGAACCTAAACCGCTTTAACCAATGTTATTATTAACAGCAGTTGGGACTTAGAATAATGAGTAAAGAGTTTATCCTCACTGGGATCCTGCAGCAAAAACTTGATTATAAAAAGTTTCTTCTTAATCAAGATGACATCACCACATCAACATCTTATAATAATAGTTGCGGAACTCATGCCACTAGGGGAGCAAGAGCCAGAAAGATCCTAATGAAATAATTTTTGTTTTATTTTTATAAGCAATTGCATTTTTATTATTTTATAACGTTAGTTTTATACTGTTGAAAACCCTGGCCTGGATTTAATCCCGGTACCCCTGGGTCTCTAACCCAGGTATAGATACGTGTTCAATGCAGTGTTCTAATACACCGCAAGTAAAACTTAGCGTTATTTTATATTATTACCATTCTGTTAGCGTTTCTAAGTTTCAGATATGAGCAATTTGTTATTTGTGAAACTAAACTTCCCAAATTATGACTAGTGAATGTTGTTAGCATTAGTATTTTTTGTAGAATATCCGAATTTTTAAACAAATTTGATTACACTGCCTTTATAAATGAATGTCACTATCCTTTATCAGTTGTAAACATTTGTGTTTTATTCAATGTATATATAACTTATATACATTGGTTTTATTACATACAACTCACCTATTGTTGTCCTCTGTAACTTTGTGGGTTAGACTTTGTAACTATATGTCCAATTAACGGCTGTCGTATTTATATGCATAGGCTACCAAATGTTAGGAACATATTAGCAATAGTGAGGTTAGTTGTTTATGTTACTCTGTCCTGAAACCGCTTGATTGACATACGTATATTTTGTGCTTCTCGGAACAAGAACAATACAGAGTTCAAATCCCACCGTCACCCATCAACGCAGACATGCCTCTAATATATTTCTCAATAACCAGTATGTTCTATATTTACAGTCATAACTAGCTTTATAGTTGTGTGTTATACTATGTATAGTGTACACAAACAATCAAACGAGCGCGTATTTATTTTATTATCGGCGAAACTCTCCTTTAGCATTCACCGTCGTGCAGGATTTTCCATGATCTGTAAATGGCACGAGTGGTTTATTTATTGATGGAAACATATTTCCCCTTCTATAAACAACATGTTGGATTAACTCTGGTCTATATAAGTTCGCAAGCATGCATTTAAAGGTCGGGACTAAAACCCAAGCAAGATTCTTAATTCGAACCTACAGTCGATTTGGAGAACCAACGATCTTAGGTACAAATACAGACCGTTGTAGTTCTGAACACCCTAGTTACCAAACATGTCTACACTAATAATTACTTGTCATCTCGGCGTTCTCTGCAATATTCGCACTTGTTGCTGTAAGTTATCGACTTCGCTCCATTACCCCCACAAACCGGTCTTCTGTCACGGGTACAATGGCGACTTGTGACGTCACTGCATGTCTGTGACGTTTTTAAAATATCAATTCGCATTTCTACACCCTCGTATTAGGTGAGATATAAGTTATAAAACGGATCTCGCCCAAGAAAATCCTTTTTGGTTATATATGGTCACGCGTGTAGGAAAAAAGTTTCTTTGCAAGTTGTTTCAAAGTTAAATTTAACGCTGAAATTTCAGTCATCAAAATTTGCAAACTTTTGTAGCTGGGTCTTAGAGGTGAAAACTTTGAGATTTTCCTTAGTAGCGGATAACCGGATACGTTCTATAATATATATAGTACTATTGGGGAAGATGGAACAACTTTAGCACATAATATCCAAATATCCTGATCGTGTTTTGAACAATTAATAACGGTCTATGGGAGTCGTGAGCATATGGTTTTATAATTCTTTGATTGTTTTTTGTTTACCACCAAATGAGACGAGAAAATAGAATAAAAGATGTCCCATCTTCCCCCACCCTACTAGAGTACCACCCGCGTATTAAACTAAAACTTACCAAATCTGCGTTGACTTGAAGTAACACTGTGAACAAATCACACAATTAACATTGAGTGAAAAGTAATTACGTAATAATACTTACTCACTAACAAACAAACACTTATTATGACGTAACAATATTTCTTCATCTTTCTGGGCGATTTATTATTTTACAAAAAAATTGTTGGTCTTTAACGTTCGTTATTTTTCTGGCACTCTGACTGTTAAACAACAATGCCTTGAACGGTCTTTATCTCACAGATGGCTTTTCCCACGGTCCATGACGTAACAACAATTGCGCCACTGTGTAGACATGACGACATAATACAGTTTAATGTTATTTTATTTTTATATAAAACATACGAACGATACCTGAGATGTAAGTTTACAGAAATATTTACAACACAGTTAATGCTGTGTTATGACGTCATTACATGACGTCACGTCATTATATGACATTGGTTGGTATATGATTCTATGTGACGCAATCATCTTTTTGTGACGTCATCACCATTCCAGCTGAACAGGGTATTCCCCAGTTAAACAAGCAACACAGTGTCCAGTACCACATGATCCATTACTTTTCGTTTCAGGGGAATGCCCGTTTTCGACCAATTTACCCCGACCGGATGTGACGCACGAGAGTAGCCCCTTAACGGAGAGATAACCTAACGAATCCGCGCCAAGAAATTTCGTCGTTTCCTCCAGATTTAGTTTGTTCGCCAAAAGTTCTTTCGGCGTTGGTATGTTGATTCCCATGTAACACGGATTCTTCACCGGTGGCGAGGCGATTCTGACATGTACTTCCGCCGCCCCACCGCTACGTAACATCCGGATAATAGACCCCATCGTGTTTCCTCGAACAATCGAATCGTCGACGACAACAATTCGTTTCCCGCGGACGTTTTCCACCAACACCCCGAACTTTTTCTCGACGGCCAGTTTTCTCATTCTAGTGCTTGGTTGAATGAAAGTTCTCCCGATGTATCTGTTCTTAGCAAGCACCTCGTCGTAGGGAATTCCCGACTCTCGGGAAAACCCAAATGCCGCGGGTGTCGCGCTTTCTGGAACCGTGCTGATGACGTCAGCATCGACGGGGAACTCCCGCGCTAGTTGCGCGCCACATCGTCTTCTAACGTCATAAACAGTTTGACCTTCAAAGATCGAATCAGGACGCGCGAAATAGACGTATTCGAAGATGCAGAAAGCTGATTGGCCAGAATTAACAGCGGTCGTATACGTCACGCCTGTGTTGGTAACCTTGACAACTTGTCCAGGTTGTACGTCACCAATGTAAGCGGCGCCAGTGGATTGAAACACACACGATTCCGAACTCACGATCCAACCGACGGTATCAGGGGATTTCCCTCCTACGTCACCCTCCAAGCGACCAATACACAAAGGACGATTCCCGAACGGATCACGGGCGGCGTAAATAGCGCCACCGTGCAGAAGAACCAACGAGTATGACGCAGGTGTGCGCGTCATCAAATGTCGTAATCTTCCCGTCCAATCAGGTTCTAGAGATTTTTCTGAATCAAGAGGCATGCATAATAGCTGTGTTATGAGTTCGCTATCAGAGCAAGTTGATAGGCCAACACCTCGGTCTAACACATCTCTCCTAAGCTTCGATTTATTGACAAGTTCTCCGTTATGCGCAACCGCAATCTTTCCGTACTTGGTGTCTACGACGAACGGTTGGCAGTTAATTATTTCCGACTTCCCCTGCGTAGAATATCGTGTGTGACCGATGCCCAAGTTTCCATCCAGCTGTTTAAGTATGCTTGGGTTAAACACGGCACTAACCAACCCCATGCCTTTGTGTACGCGCATCCCGTCATCAGTGCTTGCATTGTTCGTCACAATGCCCGCACTTTCCTGCCCTCTGTGTTGTAATCCAATCAAACCAATGGAAATTATATTTGCTACGTCAACCGGCGTCGTACAGTTAGATGCTGCCACGCACCCAAATACACCACACTCGTCTTGTAGTTTATCCTCCATTTGTGACGTCATTAGTTACGTAACGACCCGGAATCTAAAACACATTTGATGGCACTGTTATATTATGATACGTGCGTGTAAATTACGACCGAAATAATAAGTCTTATTTAGGATTTCGCCAACTTTAACACCAGCATTATGCTTTTACTGTAATTTGTAAATGGATGGTCTAACTAGCTGCACACTACAGCCGTATGCGATACAAAGCAACACCTACTTAACCCAAATAATATATTACCATTCGATTGTGCAGTGAATCTAGTGAAAGACGCAAGATAGGTTAAAACAAATAGCGCCGTTCCTACTTATATAAGATTAAGGTCAAATTCTAAGCCGTTATCTTTAATATAAAACTAACTGTATTGAAACTTCTCCGTATCAACCGTAAGGTATTAACTTGTTCTAATTAGAAGCTAAGTATCCCTATGTTGTACATAAAGTTTATTTGAAGGACTTTTCCCTACATTAGTGAACTTAACTACAGAACGTGACGGGTTCTGGCTATTTCTGATCGTTCTACCAAGAGTGCGTAAAACTAAAACAACACGAACACGTTCAATATCTCAATATCTTATCATCTATACATCTGGGAGGGTAATTGTCTGGCTATAATACAAAGTACAGACTCAATTTACAAATAAAACAAGAGGCGTTCACACCCAACAACTTAAACAGTTCATTAACTTACCTCAAGTTATCAAATCAAATATTCCAACCAAGAAACCCAGACGCTAACTTGGTGAACCACGTGGTTTATGACGTCATTACCAGCTGAGCTGGACTACCGATAGAAATCCTATACTAAAAAAAGTTATATATATATTTTTTTATCACTTTACTATTATAAAGGATTTAGCAATATACTATTACCTTTGCAATTATATCTTTTGTAAAATTAAAAACTTTTGTTTCTTTATCAACAATGTAATATCTATGGCGTCCAATTAGGAGGGGGAACTCCCTAAATGTCTAATTGAGATTTGTTTGTGTTTTGAAAATTCTGAAGACTTTCAGCCTGTTGTAAAGCACTTTATAAATATGGCGGCAGGTGTATTACCCTTCGTACGAGGGGTTGACTTTACGAAGTACAACTTCAAGGTGAGAACTTATTCAGTTTCAATCAAAAATAACGAAAATTACAGCTTTACCTAAAGTTAATCACCTAAACTACTTCGTTAGTATTTTATAAAACTTGGTTGCATACATTCCATGTGAAACCGAATAGTTCTAGTAAAGAAACCTTATTTGCTAACCACTAACTACTAACCCCTAAAACCACAAACCACTAACCCCTAACCATCAACGCCTAACCACCAACCTCTAACACTTTCCACCAGCCTATTCTGCTATGTACCGGAGAATTCTTTACTATTGCCAAACAAAGCTCCGTAAACGCTATAGGCATACTATTGCAACTCCTAACTGATCAAAACTTTAGTAACCATAATAACGTTAAAACAACATCAAACATAACGTCTGAAATCCAGTTCACCAAAAATCTCCATTATGAGTATTTAAGAAACAAACATCCCTATTATAATGCATGTCGTTGCCCCGCCACATGAGGATAAATAAGTTCCATTCATTTATTTATTCATGACATAATCCATTACGTTCACAGGGAGGATTGTTTCCGGACAAAACTCGCAACATGAGCGGCCTCCGGTGGTTGAGTTTGAATCGCACAGAGATGTGTTATCTTCCTGAGGAACTCGCAAGTTTGAAAAAGCTCGAAGAAATCCGAGTTTCGAGAAACGAGTTAAATTCTTTGCATGGAGACCTGGGAGGTCTTCCTCAACTTAAATCAATCAATGCAAGTCATAATCATCTTAAAGATGCTTCAATACCAACGGATATTTTCAAACTTGAAGATCTTTCTGTTCTGGTATGTTGTATGTTAAATGTGTTATCTGCAGGTTTTCTGAACTTTGTGCCATGTCATGTTGGTGTTGTAAAACTATTACTGTTAGGATATGTTTTGTAAAGTTGTAAAGTAGGCAACTTTTTTGGTTATGAAGATTTCAAGCAATTTGTGGGGGAGCTTCAGAATGATTCTAATATTCCATGACCATAAAAAGTTAAAACCTTTAATTTATTTCTGTTCTAGTTGACATATTATGGAGCTGAAAGTTGAGTTGTAATAAAATTGTGTTGCTCTAGGATTTAAGTCACAATCAACTCACTGCAGTTCCTCAAGATTTAGAAAATTGTAAAACACTTCTTGTTTTAAACATGAGCCATAACCAGTAAGTAGATCTTGCTAGTAATTGTCTAGTTTCTTATAAATCTAATCTATGTCTTATGGTGAGGCAATGAAGTCTTGTAATATATCCCAAATTTGTCTTATTACCACCAAATATACTTTTTACTCAATGTTGTTATTTTTAATAAGACTCTCTCTATATAGGGCCTATATAACATAATATTTCTCATTTCAAACACTTTCAGTTTAAAAACTTGAACCATGACCATCCTTAGTGATCTAAGTTAAAACATACGCTTTGACAAAACAAACGCTAGCAATATTTATCATTGTAAAAACACCACAGAATCGAGTCCATCCCACCACAATTATTCATCAACCTAACTGATCTTCTTCATCTTGATTGGAGCAACAACAATCTTGAAACACTTCCTCCTCAGTTAAGGAGGTTGGTTCATCTGAAGATTCTCGTCCTTAACGACAATCCATTGCTTCATGTTCAACTCAGGTAATAACAAAAAGAAAATTTAAGATATTTTACAGATAATCTGACAGTTATGAATAGCTTGTAACTTTCCTAAATAAATTACAAAGTTGGTCATGGCATTACCAACCTATTATGCCATCCAGTGTAAAAGTGTATTAAATATATTTATCATTATGGAAAATAGATATTTATCAGTCTTTTAAATTGTTTCATTTTTCAAAACTTTTTGAAATGTTAATGCTTTTAAAAGTTGATAAACAAATAACCATTTTGTTCTACTAATTACCATGCAGGCAGTTACCATCCATGGTTGCCTTGACAACCCTCCATCTCCGTAACACGCAACGGAACATCTCAAACTTTCCATCAAACCTTGATATGTTAAAGTCCCTCACCGATATTGATTTATCGTGCAACGAGTTGTCACGGTTACCCGAGTCACTTTACATGCTCTCCACGCTTGAACGACTCAACCTATCAAACAATGAGATCCAGGAACTCTCTCTTCTCATTGGTGGTTTGAATTTTCAAATATATATATATTTTGTATTAATTTTTTGTTTATTAATAAATGTATATATATATGTGTGTGTTTTTGATTTTGTATTGGACGTAACAGCTGTTCTGTGCAACATATATTTTTTTGCCAGCATATTCCCATCTGGTTAGCAGTAAGATGTTAAATGTGTTTCTTTGATGTAAATGGATAAGTAGTTGTGTAACCAAACACTCTAATGTGGTGGTTCTTAACCATTAAGGCAACAACAATTTTAACATTTATGTGTATTCAAAAACTACTATATGAATGGTTAGGCATTTAAAAAATAAAAGCTGTTAAATAAGATGGCCATTACCTAAAATAGATTACATAGTCACCATTTAAAAATTTGTATTTCTTATTTGTATTTCTAATTTGTTCTTACTCATATCCCAGATACTTGGACGAAGATGCAAACATTGAATCTTACAAACAATCTTCTTACTTCTTTACCAGTGAGTTTAACAGTCTCCACTTTCATCATATTCCGTTTATTTTAAATGCTACTTTACTACTTCCATGGGCTGTCTGTAGGATAGCTTCAGAACAAAAAGAGAAACTTGTATTAAAAAGTTTTCGTAAAATTTGTTTTTCAATTTCCAACCTTTTCATAGTTTTTCAATTTCCAACCTTTTCATAGTTTTTCAAATTCCAACCTTTTCATAGTTTTTCAAATTCCAACCTTTCATAGTTTTTCAATTTCCAACCTTTTCATAGTTTTTCAAATTCCAACCTTTTCATAGTTTTTCAAATTCCAACCTTTTCATAGTTTTTCAAATTCCAACCTTTTCATAGTTTTTCAAATTCCAACCTTTTCATAGTTTTTCAATTTCCAACCTTTTCATAGTTTTTCAAATTCCAACCTTTTTATATGAAGCCTAAGTTTATCGTCAAAAGCTGTAATAAATAAAACAAAAAGACAAAACAATAAATGAGCAAAATAAGATCGACAACAATAAATTTGAGAACATTCCTACAATTATAATATTTTATCTGAAACTTTTTCCCTCAGACATCTTTATGCAAACTTCAATCGTTGCGTTGTCTCTTTATCAGCGACAATAAGTTAGATTTTGAAGGAATTCCTGCAAGTATCGGGAAACTTGGGTGTCTGGAAGTTTTCTGTGCAGATGGGAATAACCTGGAACTTATGCCTGAGAGTTTATGCAGGTATAATGTAATGGGGGGTGTCATATGTTAAGGGGTGTGGTATGTTGGAGTGTCTGGTGGGCAACTTAAGTCTTTTAAAGTGCTTTTAAATTAAATCAACAGCAAAGGGTGAAATTCATGTGTAACCTACAACAATTTTGGTGTCTGTTGTGTGTAACTTGAACTTTTTTAACATCGAGGGGTGGGGCGATTGCTAGATGTAAAAATAGTTAGTTTTATAGGAAAATAATGTTGTGCTTTCTCTACACCTTGGATAAAATATTTAGTAATCACATATTTAAATCAACTGCAATGGGCGAAACTGTTATGTAATCTTTAACAGCCAAAACTAAACTAATGTCACAAACAAACTGTAACATGAACTAGAATACAATGGGTTTTTGTTCCCCAGTGAGTCTTTATCTGACACCAAGGTGGTTACAAACCTCCTTCAATATCACCAAAACTGAAAAAATAATCGAACTGTAACATGAACTAGAATACAATGGGTTTTTGTTGCGTTCCAACCCCTAGAAAAGTTTTCTGGGTCGTCTTTCTGTCTTTGAAATACATTTACAAACAAGATTTGTTTAAGTATAAGAGCAAAAGTCATTCAATGTACTTTAATCTCATCCTTCCACCACAGATGCAACAAACTGCGCAAATTGATTTTATCCGACAATCGTCTCGTCACTCTCCCCGATTCAATTCATCTTCTTCCTGATCTCAAGATCCTCGATGTGCGAGGAAATCCTAATCTTGTCATGCCTCCTAAACCTGTTCCTGGTATGTGATGTCATAATCATTGTTGTCATGTCATGATAATCACTGACACTGTTATATGACACCAGACTGGCTTTGGTTTATTTGTTTTTATTCATATTCCCCCTTAATTTGCTTTAAACCCCCTAGAGGCCATATACCTCTCACTACCATATGCTAAAGTCTGGGTTGGAATGGTCTTAATCAGATTTGTGAGGTAATGTGCCAACTATGGACTAGATCCTAGAGGTGGCTTGTTGTAGGACCTCACCCATATAAAATAGAAGCTCATTAATCTAAAACATTTGTGTGTTTTATTAATATTTAAACACCATGTTGTGATATTTCTCTCCATAGTTAAAGAAGACGCAAACAAAGTTTACAACATCGATTTCTCGCTGAATAATCAACTTCGTAAGATCGGTGTGGTGCCCCCTGGTGGTGCGGAGCAACAAACAGGTTTGTGATGTCATAATGGTGTTGTGTTATGGAAGGTTTTATTATTTGAAAAACTCATTTAATTACATTTATTTGAATTATCTTGTTGTTTAAAAAGTTATTTCTCTTTTGAATTGAACTGTTCTCATTCAATCAAGAATTTGCAAAATTCGAAACATATATCATAAAATTTGCAAATGTCATAAAATTTGTAATTGAATTTTGTTTCTGTCAGTGTCAACCAAGGATCATGCCGCGCGAAGGTTACGACTTCGTCGAAGACACGAAGCAGCCGACAGCAAAGCCCAGAAAGTTCTTCAAGGGATGAGCGATGTTGCTCATGATAAAAATGTGTCAGGAGATCTACAAGATGATGTGAGTGTCGTGTGTGATGCATTTATTATCTCAAATTTGTAAAAAAAGAAGTTTCTTCAGTACCTTAGAGACTAGAAGCAGTAGAAGTTGAGTGACACTTTTTCTTATGAGAAATTCCATATTGCATCCCCTTTTAAGGGTTGGGTGAGATAAATGTCATATGATTTGATATTCCAAACATGATTTCCTTATGCAGAAAGATGGTGTGCAGGTTTTGTGGGTAATGTTAACAAATGTCTCAAAAGGTTTCAAAACGATTTTTAGCATATTACCCTTGATAAAAACTACCTGTTAAACAAAATCTTTTTAAAGGAATCAAATGCAGAGATGATAAAAGCTGGGAAGAAATGGAATGAATCTCTTAATAAACCCGACCTGGATTACAGTGAGATCTTCAGTGAAGAGGTAAATGTAGCTCAATACTAAATGTTGTTTAAGTGCAATAGCTTCAACACCTTGACTATAAGTATGGGAGTGACAACCATGGATAAGTCACTCAAGTTTTCACACATTAGGATATAAATGACCAAACCAACCAAAAGTCATGTCTGCTTATCCACACACTGCAATAGCTTCAGCAACTTGACTGTGGGCATGGGAGTGGCAACCATGGATAAGTCACTCAGTTTTTACACATGATGATATAAATGACCAAACCAACCAAAAGTCATGTCTGCTTATCCACATACTGCAATAGCTTCAGCAACTCGACTGTTGGCATTGGAGTGGCAACCATAGAAAAGTCACTTAAGTTCCCACCAGCAAAGATATAAATTACCAAACAACCTAATTTTTGCACACAGTGCAATAGCTTTTGAAACTGGACCATGGTCCACCAAACTTTTGTTTCAATCACAGATTGGTCAGTTTCCCGGGTTAACAATTTGGCAAATTGAGAATTTCTATCCAGTTCATATTGAAGATGTGACTTATTATGGAAAGTTTTATGTTGGTGATTGTTACATCATACTTCATGTAAGTTACATTTTAATATACTAACTTACATACTTTAATATATTTTTATTATACTAACTTGATACTAACTTACAAAAGGTTATTTTGATATTGATATCATAGTTGTATTATTACATTTTCATCACACACACTTTTATTTCGAATAGAACTTTAATGTAGTTTAAATTAATAGTTTATTGTTTGTCCTATGTAAGCCTGTATGGTCATGCCTTATTTATTAAGTGTTGTATTTCTGTTTTAACCGAAGCGTGCTAGGACTGTTATTTCCTATTTTGCTTTTTTATACTTTTCCGATCTTTATTCTGTGACCAAAAAGACCAAAACTAAAGTCATTCCTTCTTTTCCAATGTCATAGACCTTAATGGATGAATCCGGGAATCTCTCGTGGGTGATTTATTATTGGATTGGACAAGATTCTTCGATAGATAAGAAGGCTTGCAGCGCGATTCATGCCGTCAACCTCCGGAATATGCTGGGAGCAGATGGGAGGACGATCCGTGAAGAAATGGGAGATGAGAGCGATGAGTTTCTTGAGGTAGATCATGTTTATCAGGATCTTAATGATGATCATGTTGTTTATTTTTATATAGCGCTAAATTTTAAACATTTTTATAAAAAAAATAATCCAAGAATACAGTAACAAATTGGTTAAAACAATAAAGTTAAGGTAATTAGTAGCAGAACAACAGTCATCCGTTAATTTTAGTTTAGTTTATCTATTACTGACTCCTCTAAACTAAATAAACAATATAAACTAATTTAAGCTAAATATTACATATTTTTTTTAATTTTGTTGTTAGTTTTTTTTTGTTTCTTATCAGCCAAGCTTAATTATTACTGTTAAATCTACCAAAACGAACACTTTTCTGATTACAGTTTTGTATTACAAGTTTGCCTTTTCTCAATATAGTGTAGTTATATATTTAAATATCCAACTGACAGATGTTTAACAATGACATTGCGTATATTGAGGGAGGGAATGCAAGTGGTTTCTACTCAGTTGAACAAACTGTTTATCCAACAAGGTTGGTTTGATTATCACTCAATCTATTACTTCAATGAAATGGTATCTGCTGTTGGGACATGGTTGTAAAAATTCATTTATTCAATGTATTATGTTGTTTGTTACACAAAATAAGTCATAACATTTCCAAATGATAAAAAATGAATTATTGTAAAATGACAAAGTACATAAATGGTTATATGACTGCAGTATGGTACCATGTAGATATTAGACACTGGGCTAAATTCAAGTTCTCGGGCATGGCTTGCCTAAAAATCTCAGTTCGAGTTTCTCAACCATAAAGAACAGGATATATCCTACATGGTTGAAAATGGGTATAGCATAACCACACAAGTAGATAAAGACATTGGGCTTAAAGTTACATGTGTAATTTGTCCCAATATTTACCCTATTAAATCTTCAGGTTATTATTGTACATTATTACAGATTACCTATATATTACTTATTCAGGTTATATGCATTATGGGGCCAACGCACGGTCACCCCTTACCCCGTACCTCTTGAAACTTCTTCTTTAAATCCAGAAGAAGTTTTGATATTAGACCATGGGATGAACATATTTGTGTGGGTGGGTGCAAATGCTAAAGGTGTGAAAAGGTCTAAAGCCAGGTGTGTATTTTTAAATAATATTTTATTCTTGTATGTGCAAAACAAGCAGACTGATAGTTGTATTTTTAACATTTTTTTACTGTTAGCTACAGATTTCAATAATAAATTATTTAAAAAAATAAATGAGAAACATGTTTATTTACTATGTATATTAAAGTCCTGTTATGATGTCACAATTCAGATTAATTGCCGAGAAGATAAACAAAGATGAGCGGAAGAACAATGCTGAGATTGTGATGTCATACCAGGGTTACGAAGAAGGGGATTTTTGGGAAATATTTGGGGGAATTCCTGATGAGATAGTTCCCTCAGATCTTTCAGTGTTTAGAAGTTCAAAACCACGACTATATAAGGTAAACATAACGATATATGGACAGTATGTTCTACCTGTATAGTTCAAGTTCTTTAAGCCAGAGTTGTTAGATCTTCTATCCAAATGGAACTCTAGGTAATGGCCACAAAAAATATTGTAGTCTAAAAAATATTTGAGCGATAGCTCAAACAATTGAAAACCAATGTTTTAGTTAATGATAATCGCCTTTTGACCCCAAGTTGTTAATAAATAACTCCAGTTTATCCATGCTTACTCTAGCTCGTTACCTACCCTTTCCCTTTAACCCCAGGTCATTACCCTTTAACCTCAGGTCATTACCCTTTAACCCCAGGTCATTACCTTTTACCCCAGGTTAACCTTGGCATGGGTTACTTAGAGTTACCCCAAGTTCGCTACCAGCTTGCCATGGAGCATCAAACCAAACCTGACCCCGAGTTGACCCCGAGGCAGCGATTGTTGAAATCTTTGTTAAACACGAAGAATGTTTATATCCTTGATTGTCATACAGGTTAGTGGTTGTGAGGTTTTAGGTTTATTTTTTAATATCTTATTTCCTATTCCTGCTGTTGCTACAAGACATATCAATTTTTAAACTACTTTTCTGGTATAAAAATGGAACAAAACGTTTAATTGTATTAACCTTTTATCTGCCATTTTACTTTTATAAAAAATATGAAATCAATCAAAATTAAGTGCATAATTTCTTTACCATTTATTCACAAATAGTATTAGGACATCCTAACTTTAAATCTTAACTGAATAAATATAACTTTTTTATCCAGCGAAAGTTATTGTGACACTGGTTCTTCGTTTCATATACCTCGTTCCCGCTTACTAGTTACCATGTATGTAATTTTAAAAGTGATTGATATATGTAACTTATTTAGCCTCACATTGAGGCAATGACAGTAATTATAACACGGGTGTTCTGTTTTATAAACTATAAAACACCACTTTACAATATGTAACTTTGTAGGTGATTAAATGTATGTCACTCATTTATCCTCGCGTGTCAACGATTATAACACGGGTTTTCATTATAGATGTCTTTGTATGGACGGGACGTAAATCTCCGCGTTTGGTACGAGCTGCTGCCATGAAACTTGCTCATGAAATATCAACCATGATCCATCGACCATCGTTTGCTATTGTTTCTAAACAATTGGAAGGAACAGAATCTGTGGTGAGGTCACAATTGATAACTATGGTATCATAATAATTTTGTTAAATAAATTTATATTTATACAATATTACAGAACAGTTTAAACAGTTCTCTAACCATATTCTATATGGGTAAGGTCCTACAGCGTGGCATGCCATTGGTCCTGAGATTTCTGCCAGAATTATCCCAATACACTCATGTTTGCATTTCAAAAGGTTTTAAAAAATTTCGAAAGTTCCTAAACCTTATTCTATATGAGTGAGGTCCTATGGCGCCAGGGAACCTTGAATTTGTGCCGGTGTTGGTCAATTACCCATTTTGTCAATGTCTAACTTAATATTACAACAAAAATACATTTTTTAGGCAAAATTATCAGTAATTTCCTTATTTTATCCAAAACTTACAAGGTATGTTTAAAATAGCAATAGTAACCATGACAACCATCCAGTTATTCAAGTCACGCTTCATTGGTTGGACCGACGTCATCAAGGTAGATTACACACGCGAAGATGAAAAAGTTATCGTACAACAAGATGCAAGAGAAAATAAAATTGATCTTTCAGCAATCTTTCTACCACGACAACAATCAATGCCCGATGCTGAGGTAATAAGAAGCATTGTGATGTCACTGATATTGTATCATGGAAAAAGTTGGGGTGATATGTTGCCCCAGCCACCCATAATACTATCCGCATACATTGCAATTTTTCTCAACATTGCATGTTTCAACCTTACATAGGCAGTGTGTTTAGGTTGTATAAGAATAACAACACTGTACTCAGATCCGCCTCATTGAATACTTTAAGTTTAATATTTGTATTTCTGTTTTTAGATCTATATATATATATATATATATATATAGAGAGAGAGAGTCACACATTGTATATAAATAAGGCTTATAACCCGACACCAGGAGAACCTTGAATTTGACACAACCCACCGTTACATGATTTACAATTACATGATATTACATACAATTCTGTGATATTATATGATATACAATTACATGATACACAGTTACATGATACACAGTTACATGATATTACATGATATTGTACAACCAGGCCCTCCAATTAATGGAGGAATGGAACGAGGACTTAGATGTTATGCAAGGGTTTGTTCTCGATGGAAAGAAGTTTGTTTCTCTTCCCCAGGAAGAATTTGGAAAGTTTCATTCAAAGGATTGTTATGTCTTCCTATGCAGGTACTTACCTACTTGATATTGTGGGGATTTCATACAGTTTTTAGCCCCGCTATTACGCACAAGGTATTTTCCCGCTATAAGTAGATGAGGTGGAAAAATTGGCCAACTGCTTTTAAAACTGGGCCTATCAACTGCCTTTTAAAAATGGTAGCGAAAAAATTGGCTCACGGCTTTCAAAACTGGTGCTATTAACCTGGAGTTTATTGAAAAACTTTACAAGCAGTCAAGTAAATGTTTTGATAAACACCAGATATTGGGTTCCATCTGATGCTCCTGAAGAAGAAGAAGATGAGGACGAGGATCAGGAAGATGATATCCAGTGTGTTGTCTATTTCTGGCAGGTAGGATGGTTTGATTTATGTTACAAGTGATATTCTGGCAAATTTTATTCTTTTCCATATATGGGTAAGGTCCTTGTACAAAGAAGTCCTTAAGTTATTATCTACCCAACAAGTTTGTTCCTTACAACTGGGTTTGTATGTGTTCTTTACCAAGATACTAAATGCTATACCCAGATGGTCTCTGCTTATGGCAATTCTTTGAGATCACAAAACAAACAATTGCAAGCAGTTCCCTTTCAGTCCACCAAGTTATATAAGCTGTAAAAAGGAATTCAATTTTGTAATTTTTATCTATGTCTGCATCAATAACAATAATCATCAATGACATCACAATGCATTTTATGACAGGGTCATGAGGCAACAAACATGGGGTGGTTGACCTTCACATTCACCCTGCAGAAGAAGTTTGAAGCTTTGTTTCCTGGAAAGTTGGAAGTTGTAAAGATGAAACAACAACAAGTATTTTATTTCTATGTTTTATTGCCTATATGGTCCAAAATTGTTTAAACATTTTTTATATTAAGAAATGTCTTATGTAGAAGAATTCTTGAGATTTTAGATTCCAAGAGACATAAAAAAACATTTGATATTTTATTTTAAAATCGGATCCTCTGGACTATATTTCTGCCGAAACCAGTTAAAAAGTATTTGAAATTCATTGTAACAGTAATAGAAAGAGTTTTTTTTCCATTTTTAGGAAAACTTGAAATTTTTGTCGCATTTTCACCAAAAATTTATCATCACGAATGGAAGTCGAAAAGATGTTGCGAATATTAGGAGTGGGAAGCAAGAGGTGGGTAACTGGTACGGTTGTGTGGGTTAACTTGGTTTTGTAATGTTTTAAGGGAGTGAGAATAACATTAGGAATGGAGCGTTCAAAACTAGCAAAAAAAATTTAACAAAAATTATTAAAAATAGAAAATGACCGATACTTTTAACATGAATAACGTAAACAATCGTGAAAAACAATGGGCAATAACATTGAACAGTTAAAAGTATCTGAAAAAATGCGTGCAACTGAAGCATAGTTGTTGCTAAAAGCTCTCGGGGCAGGTGGAATTAAGATGCATTTACTAACTTTTAAACATGCCAAACCGGCGCGACTATATATATACAATTAACGTTTATTTCTTATTCCAGGACCTCACCCAGTTTTATCAGATACGTTCCAATGGTGGTATGCTCACAACAAGGTGTGTGGAGATTGAACCAAACCCTAAACTTCTCAACTCTGAGTTTTGCTTCATATTAAAAGTAAGTTCATGTAATGTATTTATAGTGGTCAAAGAATCTGTCATAATCTACTAAAACAGCCACCAGCTATTTTAAAGATACGGTAGTCAACATATATATAATTAAACACACAATCTTGAAATAGGTTTTCCCTCATTAGCTGTAATATCTTTGATTAATTCAGTGCTAAAAGTAATGTTACCCCAACCCCCACAAAAAAAACAAACATAACATTTCCCATTTAACCTTAGGTTCCATTCAACAATGCTGATAGCTCAGGTATTGTATATGGTTGGATTGGAAGGATAGCAAACATTAACGAAGCAAGATTAATGGAGGATATGATTTCCACTTTGTTTGGTGATGAATACAGTGTACAGGTTCGATTATTTATCATGTTTATAAAATATGTATTGTATAAAATTTAAAACATTAATAGGTTTGTATTTTGAAAATAGTAAATAGTTAATGTTAATTTAAAATATACATACAGTAGAGATAGAAATAAAGAAAAAATATTTTTTGGACTTTGGTTTGTTATGACACCCCATGCGACCCCCTAATTCCGCCTATACCCTAGATTCTCAATGAAGGGGAAGAACCTGAGAACTTCTTCTGGGTTGGACTTGGTGGGAAATGCGAGACTTATGAGGAGGATGCGGATTATCTTCATCATGTTCGTTTGTTCCGATGCTCAAACGAGAAAGGATTTTTTTCCGTTTCAGAGAAATGCACCGACTTTTGTCAAGACGACCTCGCAGATGATGACATCATGATGTTGGATAATGGACAAGTGGTGAGTGGTTAGTAGGAGGGGCTGGGTTCAAGGCTTGGTATGGCTGGTTGAGATGTTTGTGTAAACGGGGGTTAAGATGTTTGTAAAAACTTAAGCCAACTATACACGTAATTCGAAAATACAAGCTGGTGCACAGTAATTATTTTTTGACCAATTAAGTCACTCACTCTGTTATGCTTTGGTTGGGAGTTTAGTGTGTATTATAGAAATACGTTATCACTTAAGCGTAACAGAACAATAATTGATTTTAAACACGAATGGCTGTGTACAAGGTTTGTATTGTAGATATTTCTTTATTAGAAAGGTTTTGTTTTTCCTATTTAAGCCATTCTTGTCATATACTGATGTAGGAATAGTAAATTAACATTTCGTTGATGAAAAGTTATTCCTAACACCTCAGTCAAAAAGGTTTCATTGGCCAGATTTGGCTTGCAAGGTTTAGAATGTATATCTTTAAAATAAGATACGTATATCATTCTTTATCATGTTTTAACAATGATGTTCCACTTGCTTAACCTTACTTGTCTACATAGGTATTCATGTGGGTGGGACACCAAACAAGTCAAGTTGAAGTTAAACTTGGTTTGAAAACTGTTTCGGTGAGTTTATGTGGTTTCTATGTGGGTGTGTTTATACACACATGTTGCTACATTTGGTACCAAATGTGTGATTGCAGGCAAAAGACTTTTTATTTTCCTGTAATATATTGCTGATGGTAACCATCGTTTAATAATATTTATGGATCCAGGAATCAGCGAGTCGCACAATCTATTCATACTTACAGCAGTCTAGGTGGTGGGGCAATGAGTCAAATCTGGCCTAATCCTCGACCTCACTACCTATATAAGAACATTTTAATCCATTTAGAAAAAATATTTCCCAAAGGGGCAGAATATTATTTTCTTTCAAAATTTTATTAACAACATTCTTCTTAGGTGTACATTCAACATTTAAAAAGCAAAGGAATTAAACGTCGTCTTAAGCTTGTTCGCAAAGGCAATGAAGCGTGGGATTTTACCAAATGTTTTCACGCATGGGTGCCTTTTGATAAACCTTGAACATAGAGATTTTATTTTTGTTGTATATTATTTTGGGAAAGCTCCCGAAAAGAGAATTGTTTAAAAAGTGGTTCTTAAATTTGCACCTTTCAATGTTTTTAGGCAAGTTGGTATCTCACAATTTTGAACTAAAATAGTTTATCATAAAATATCTTCCAAAACTTTGTTTTTGCCAAAATACCAAATTGTATACAATAAGTGAGGCAATAAAACAAACAAATGTTTTTTAGCAGTTCCAAACAACTAAATTTAATTCTGAGAACCATGCATGATATAATAATTATTTCATCTTTATTTTTGCTGCAAACTTCTTCTAGCAATAAAACGAATGTTATAAATTATATCCAAGGCAAGTACTTTAATCCTGTGAGGATGTTTTGATTTTAGTAAATAAATATGTTCATGATCATAAGTTGCGTGGTGCCAATGATTAGGTGCTACAGCTCTTACCCTAATGTGTTTTTATCTTAATTTGCTGTATCAGGCAATGCCAGGTTAGAAGTGTGTGCTGTGTAAAATTGTTGTCTTGAGTTTAGTTTCTTGTAGTATCCATTACAACTGTACAAGATAACACACTTGGATACCACCATAGACATCTAAACATCTATAGTACCACCAATGAGATGGTATTATTTGTGACAATAAGATAAAGATTTTCTTGATTTGAGATAACGATAAAGATTTAGATATAGAGAAAAAGGTAGGCCAGTTTAAAAGTCGCACTAAAATATTATAGCCTATAAACGACTGCGTACCCCATGATGGAATGTTATACTATGTATTAGGGCCTTGCAAAAATCCTTGCCTGCGGGTCTTTAACTTGGTTTAGCATTTACGAATTTATCGGGTCATTTATATGTTGTTTATGGTTTCAAACTACCTCGACCAGGATCTAAGTAAATGCGCGGGTAAATAAAATCCGCTTGTTGTTCTTGTTAAAGCATAGATACCTTACAAAGGTATCTATGGTTAAAGGCCCTGTTTTTCTTTTTTGTTGATCAACATTCGCATTGTCTGCCTGTTTACATAATTTATCTTGATTTAGTCTCCTAGGTTTATGAGTTTTTATTAATATCTGCTGATACACACGGCGGAATACACATTACGATGTCTCAAGCTGCCGTCACAGATTATTTTACGCGTCGTCGAAATCGTGGTCTAGTGCAGCCTTCTAAGCGGCAGAAAATAAACGATGTTACCCCACAACTTGACACGAAAGAACTTAAAATTTCCGACAAGCAGAAAACCAAAACTAAGCAAAAGGAAGGCACAGAGAAACGAGTTACTAGGTCCAGCACTCGGAAAACCACGTCAAAAATTACGACAACAATTTCCTCCTTCCAAGGTTTGATCATATTATTAATGGTGTAATGTGTTTAAGGATGAGTAAAACATTGTTTAAACATTTAATCCACAAATCCGTGAGTGGTTATCTTTTCTGAAAATCAATGAAATAGTAGTATGGGTAAAACATTGTACTTTCTTTTTTGTGGATGGCTAGTTCTTAATCGGTAACGTTCCGGAGAATTTTTCCCTAAATATCTGATCAAAATTTTTAACTTTTCCAGAATATTTTAGTCCAACCAACAAAAATAAATCAGAACTAGAAGTTCCCCCACCGTGTCTTCCTGTTACCGTGACGACCGCTGCCCGTGATGATCATGATGACCCCGTGACCCCGAGCAAACGACGAAACAACGAACTTAATGATCAATCAACCGTAAAGCGGGGTCGAATCACCCCCAAAAAAAGTTTTGAGTTCGACGGGTCAACGACTCAAGTCGGAACGGATTTTTCCGAAACTCGATCTAAGAAAAAATCTGCTCGAAAGCGATTGACTCTTCGTTGTGATGTCACAGAGGATTTATGTGATGTCATAAATAAAAAGGACATTAAAAATGACAAATCTGAAAAAGTTTTAGACAGTAATCTGGAAACGATAGAGGAGTCGCCTTGTGATGTCACGAAGCCGAGTAAATCCGACCAATCAACATCGAAACCTGGGCGACGGAAGAAAATTCAAACGGACAAAGCTGTAAATATCGCAGAAAAACTTTTAAACAAAGATAAATCAAAGGTAATGTTTAATATTAAGCACTAAGCAGTATATATGTGATATTTCTTAGGATTGATTTTGCAAAATTGCCAAATTGGGAACAGAAAGTCTGTCTCATCTTGTGTTTATATTTGACAGCAATTTATGATGTTTTACGTTTATTATTTTGAACAGGAATCTTCGAAAGTTGTGAAAGAAGTTTTGAAAGGTCAAGGAAATCTAAAAGATCTTCAGGTTTGTAATTGTATGAGGTGCAGTTGATGAAATTGCACAGTTTTTCCATCAAAAAAAAAAACTTTTGTTTTAATGCTTACTCATATTAATGTAAATTGTTTTGTTTTTAACTTTATATTATGACAGCTTCTTTTGTTTTAGTTTTAAATATATAATCTTTCATGTGCAGAAAACTTTGTTAAAAATGAGAGAATTAAAAAAACAAGAGAAAAAATCAAAGAAAGTGGACGAAAATAAAAACGAAATTAAAGAAAAGAAAGAAGTCAAGAAACGAGTGTTCGCGCATGAACGATTTCATTCGTTAGCGCAAGAAATTCCTTCAGGGTTGTCTTTGCCATTTAAATATAAGGTATGATAAGTATTTTATTGTTAATTGAAGTACCTAAAGTTATTGTATGAGTAGCCTGTTCTTTACTGCAGAGTTTTCAAAGCTGTTTTATTTTGTAATCCAAAATTTCTTTTATGAACTGTATTTTTAATTGGCCTTGTTTCGATAGGGTAGGGATGAATGTTGTTTAGCCGGCAATGTAAAAGCTTTACCTAATAATAATTACTTTTAACATTTTTAAAATGGTCATAGGTCTTAATTTTTGTAAAATTTTAACAAACTTTTTTAAAATAAATTTTCAGATTTTGCAAGAAATGTTTCAAAGTGCGGACACTGTTGTAAGCATGTTGTTTAATCGACAGCAAACAACAACTTGGTTGAAACTTCATAAAGCTGTAAAAGATATGATAAAAAGGTAAATAATTCATATTATGCATGTATTGTATGTAGATAACAAATGTTAATCTAATATTTGATAAAGGAGTTGATTCCAGGTACCCCAGCATATTGCTTTGTACAATCTAATATTGCTCCTGTAAAAAAATGATTGTTTTTGTCATCCTACCAAATCTTTTGGCAATTCAATTTATTCTATGAAGTAATTTTAAATAGAAACTTTTTTAAATAGAAACATTACTTAAAACCACCTAAAATTTGGGTACTTCTAACCAATGCCTCCCAACTTTTCTCCGAATACAGAAAGTTTGAACTAAATGACTTGGGTCGAATAAAACATGTTTACCCCGATGCGTATACCTTCCGACAAGAACGAGGAATCCCAACTTATGACGATAGAATCAAATCAACGGATTATCAACTAACAATCGAACCAATTCTCACAGAAGAAGGTAACTATGATGTCATAGATGGTATTTAAACTATCAAAGTTTATCATTCAACTTCATTCCAAGATCTGAGTCATGGAAACACTGAACAGTTTGCCAGCACTGCTGTTACTTCTTGTCCAAAATAGTTTGCGATTAGTTTAAAGAAACTTGTTGGGTTTTGTTGACAGTTTCCTTTTGCAGCAAAACGTAAAATTGTTTAAATTCAAACACCCCTTTGGCCTTTGTTAAATGTTATAACTTAATCTTTTCATTGCAATGAATGTAACAACATACGATATTCAAATCACTGTTTGTGATGTCATATTATAGTTTGCAAGCATTTTGTTGCAACATTGCAATTAAATGCGTTGTTAAAGTTATGCTTTGTACCACTAGAGTGCGATAGAGCATCAGACGAGCCACGAAAGTTAAACAGTGGAATGTTGGTTCGACGACGACATAATTTCCATCTCCAACTTTTATCCCTTGTCAAGTTTCATCACAAGGTAGTGTATGACATCATAATAAACATTCTATACTACTTGGGTGAGGTCCTACAACGTGAAATGCCATGGGAGATTTAGGCCAAAGGTTGCCCCATTACCCCAACATTGAATATGTACATTCTATTCTATATGGGCAATCTCATACAGTGAGGCATGCCATGGGACATGAGATTTATGCCAGAGTTAGTTCATTAGCCTTATAATAAGCGTTAAATATTTTTTAAATGAGAAAAAAAATTACAGGCCGAACCTGATTTCAATATTTTGTCTCGCAGGAATTTCTTGCCTCTCTGGAGCCCCCAGTGGTGGTGGATGATGCAGAAATTCGTCGTTGGCATCCTCAGTTTCCCGTCGATCAAGTCCCTGATATCACAGTAGGGGAATTACCCACCCCACCCAACTTGGAGAAATGTAGTTCAGCCAAAGATGTTTTGGAGAAAACTAAAGATAGGTTGACTAAAAAGGTGGGTAAAAATATAGTATTCCTTCTTCCACCCGCTGCTTAGGAGGTCATACGTACCCACTTATTTCACACGGAAATTATTGCCTTTTAGTCGTTAGATTGAAAGTATTTTTATTGTTAAAAGATAATGAAATTTGGGCATGTTCAAGCTTTTTTTATACTGTGTTTTATGACAACTTTCCTTGCTCCAGTTAGCTTAATTTTAATTTAATGTTAAACTTTAATTTTATGTTGCAAATTTTAACTATGTTTTACACAACCTAACAAAAACATGGAAATCATATTTCAACCAGGCGTTCGAAGCTTTAAAGAAAGTTGCCGAAAAATGTTCCACGCCGGAAAAGTCAGTTACTGTGGAAACAAACAACAACCAATCACCTACCAAGAAACCTGTATCAGTTAAGGGGGTTTCCCAGTCTTTGTTGGCAAAGGTATTTCAACGTTTACAATTCATGACTGGAAATACTTATTATGTTTCCATTCAGCCAAAAGCTTTTAACCCGAAACAAATTACTTTTTGAATTTTGCAAATCTGACCCTGATCTGGTGCTCATAGATTCTTTTTAATTAAGAGACTGATGATGCCATTTAGAAGAAATACATCTTTTATTAATCAAATGGTTGCACTTGATTTTTGTCTCTTATCTTTTTGCAGAATTTATCATAACAACTAAAAAATTAAAAAATTACCTGGTTTTACAACACATGCCTTTGCAATTATTTGTTTTAGGGAAGAATTTGTTTTATTGTTGAGTTAAATAAATTTTATTACAGGGTAATTTTTTTTTATTACTATTTTCTCTGTTGTCTTGTTGTCATATACTGTTCTGTTTCCTATGACCACCAACCCCCAACTCACTTACTTGGTTACTTTGTCCTATCACCTGTATCATATTTTCATACAGCAACAATGTTTTATTACATAAATATTTCTCCCCCCAAATTTAAAACAATATTTTTTCAGATTCGCGAAAAAGAAGCTTCGTCGAAACTTCGTAAGATGGTAAGATCAGATGAAAGTGAAAAGAAGATTGAAAAGATGAAACAACTTCCGGATGTTGCAAGAGCTTTGCGGATGTAAGATCATCTCTTTAATATTAATTAGAGGTCGACCGATATATCGGTTCACCGATATTATCGGCCGATATTTACGTTCCACCGATAATCGGTATCGGTAAAAAAGCGCCGATATTTCACCGATATATTAATAGTTCGTGCGAAGCGACGTCCACGTGCGTCATAGTTTGACCTTTACGTGCGTCGTATTTATGCGTGGTAGTTTGACCTTTACGTGCGTCGGAGTTTGACCTTTACGTGCGTCGTAGTTTGACCTTTACGTGCGTCGTAGTTTGACCTTTACCTGCGTCGTAGTTTGACCTTTACGTGCGTCGTAGTTTGACCTTTACGTGCGTCGTAGTTTGACCTTTACGTGCGTCGTAGTTTGACCTTTACGTGCGTTGGAGTTTGACCTTTACGTGCGTCGTAGTTTTGACCTTTACGTGCGTCGTAGTTTGACCTTTACGTGCGTCGTAGTTTAACGTCCACGTGTGTCATAGTTTAACGTCCACGTGCGTTGTAGTTTAGCGTTCATGTGCGTCCTAGTTTCGTACAAAAGCAACACCTTCCTAAGGACATGCATGTTTCCTAAAAACATGTAGACCAACCAATTTTTCTCTATAACTTGCAATATCTTGAATACAGGCATTACTTTTGATTAAAACTGATCATTTCATATGTTTCGCTATAGTGACAAATATCGGTAAAATATCGGTATCGGTATCGGTAAAAGCTAAAAATATCGGTATCGGTATCGGTGGAAAAAAGTGATATCGGTCGGTCTCTAATATTAATTACTACAGTGGAATCTAATTGTCCGAAATAATAGTTAAGACAGAGTTACCACCAACGTTTCATACATTACATGAACAATTGTAGGCACACAGTTTAAAAAGACCATGAAGGGTCTACAATGGGACCTGCAGTGTCTACGTTGCTACTCTAATAGATAAACCAGTTTCTTCCTTCATCTTTACGTCTAATTTGAATAGTTTTTGCTAACTTTTTATTTAAGATTTATTAAAAAACATAACTAACTAAAAAAAATATTTCAGGTTGTTCGTTACTGAGAAAAAAGCAAGTTTGCCGCTGGAATTAATCGTAGCTCGGTTAGCTAAATGCTGCCCTTCGGTTGCCACTCCTGGTATGTATAAGATTTCTATTGTTGTTTTTTTTATTCTATTGCTTCTAACTTGTTACATCATTTTAAGTTGGGTCATTTTGTCATTTCTCATTTTTGTATGGCCTACTGGTTATAGCCCCTGCCTTTACTCCAGAGGTCATAGTTTTCAAGGCTGGATGCTGCTACCATTGTTGGCTTATGTGGCCTGTCTAAGACTTTTAACAGTTTGCCAAGTATATACATGATAACTTGTAGTCAGGCCTGATGTGTTTGAAACAAAACACCTATAAAAAATACTCTTTTTAACTCCGCACTGGACGAATAATAAGTTACGTTCATTGATTTACATTACAGTGCTAATGGAAGAACATGTTCGTTTATTATCCGAGCATATGACGTCATGGGCTGTTATGATGTCATTGGGGAAGAAAGAATATCTTAAGCTTGACAAGAACAGAGACATAAGTGATGTCATAAAGGAGTTGCAATGTAAAGTCAAAGAGATGGAAAACTGTGCAAAATAAATACTTTGGTTTTAATAATGTGTTGTGTAAGCGTGAATAAATATGTTGGAAAATATACCTTGTGTTTTTTGTTAGTATCAGACCATAACGGTTAATGTTCGCCGTCTTCTTCAAATATTTGACACATTTAAGGCCAATGAGGTAAATATTTTGGTTTCTTAAGGCCAATGAGGTAAATATTTTGGTTTCTTAAGATAGCATAATCCTATGATAACTTTCCTAAATTTTGTGGACTTTGTTCGTAAACATTTATTTTTATTTTATTTTTTATATTGGACCTATAATATAGGATAATTAAGCTTGGACGTTTTCTCCTGCAAATTTGTTTGTAAGTTTTGTTTTTGTCAAACTTTTGTCCACCAACAACTGTATATTGTTGTCACCAACAATTTCATAATAATTTGTGATTTCTAGTTTATAAAACATTTTCAAGACCTTTTACTTACTCTGGAATCTTGACAGTTAAACTTTCATCCAGGCGTGTTGCAACGCCTTCAAATCTATACGGCCTAACAAAATCTAATGGTCGCATTCTCTTCGTTTAAATTAAGTAAAAAATAAAACAATAGTGAAACATGCTTGTAAAATTTATCTTGCTTATATTCTATGGGCTACGTATAATATACTGAACTCGTTTATTAATTTAGATCCGAACCGTTTTCATAATATTTGGTACTACTTTCTGCGATTGCGTTGTGCAATGGGGCCCGGGCCAAATTCATCCGTCGGGGCAAATATATATATACACAGCGGTCGATACACCAGACAATAATTTCTCTCCCAGAAAGTCCAATAAATAAAATTCCATCGTTTATATCCCAACAGCACTAAGATCAAAAACAAATTTTGTTTAAAAAAAACAACATTTTTCTAAATTAAAACTAGTAGTTTTTTCATAAAATTATGTGGTTTAAAAGCAAAATTGTTGTTGTGTTCTGATAATTTACTTGGTTTTTATTTTTAAATTTGAATATATTGATTTTGTGTTTTGTTAATACAAATTTCCGAGGTGTATAATGCGTTCATGGAAAACGCATTTTCAATATATAGTTACACAACTATGTTCGCGGCCTTTCATATTTATATAAACTGTGACCCTATTGTATACGAACGTTACCTTTTTTTATTGGTGCGATAACAAAATGTCCCATATATTAAAATAAATGGATTTTATACCGAAGGAGTGAATTGCAATGTAAATTGTGCCTCGTTATAAAATCAACACTGAACACAGTAACATATATGCTAATAATCTGCTGGAGATGGTAATATGCATATTGGAATATTATAAATAAATACCCCTTACGGTAAAATACATATATTGCACAAACATTTGTGGTGTCATACGGAAAGACATCGTAAAGGTAAGATATTGGTGCAATAAATTCTTTAACGAAATGTCCATTTACTTTATATTCTATGTTTCCTAAATGTATAGTGGAGTGGGGGAAGATGGGACACCTTTTCATTATATTTTCTCTATAAAGAACATAATGCCTTCATGATTCCCTATAGACTTTAGTTAATGCGCTAAAGGTGTCCCATCTTACCCCACACTACTTGACAGCGAAGATTCCAACCACGCCCAAGAGGCTGCTTCGCATGTGGTCGTTGAGGTTTTTTTACCAGGACCTCTCGCCAGTAGCCCTAGTTATACCTGGGCCCTGATCTTCCTAAAACAAGATGATCAAGGCACGCTGGGCAGCGATCGACGCCACCTAACGGTTTTCGAAGCGCGTCGCAATTGCGAAGTTGCCAAAAATCGCACAATATACACAACCAATAACTGCAACCTGGACTGACCGTCTCATAAACTGAACTTACACCTCCCAACACACCATCGTTATACGTGGCTTACCGCGTTAAGAGGTGTACTGTGAGAAATTTGACACAGGACACAAGAAATTGGACACGACACACTTCTGACCTGGCATTGGCTGATCCAATGAATTAGGATATAAAATATAAAAGGGGTGAGCTGTAGCGCCTAACCATTCGCACCACATTTGTTTTTATGTTTGTATGTGCAGTATGAAAGTGTTTTAGTGTAGAATAAGAAGTGTTGAACTGTAAATTCTGAGTCACCATGGTTGGGCAAGCTATAGCTGGGGCGAAATTAATTAAAATAGGATCCCAGAGTTAAGTTTAAGAAAATGAGAATACAGTTGTTACATATAGTCTTTATTTACATTAGAGCCCCAATAGTTAGGCTTCTATAGGGTTACTGCCACATCGTTGGAGTGGAGGTTGCATAGAGATTACGAACACGCATAATGTTTGTACAAAATCAATTCCCCTTCATTGGCATTTTTTCGTAATAAAAACAAAAGACAAAAAATAAACAAAAAAAACGGAGCTCCGCGCAACGTAAAAATCGAAAAAGCGCCAGCGAGTAAAAAAAGAAAAAAAATCAAGTGAAAAACGATACCGGACGCAAAAAGCATTGCCAATGATTGAGAATTAATACGCACATCATGTATACAAAAAGCCTGACAACCCCATGCAAGCCTCTTATCCGCCGCAATGACAACCCCATTTAAAGGACCCAAGATCAGTAGGTTAGATAATAGTGGACTTTACATAGATTTATAGAATTGGTATTACCAATATTACTTTTTTATAATTGGAAAAAGTATGGAGAGACGTTTAGCACGTAATACACATAGTCCATTAACTTTCAATTTTAATTACAGCAAGCCTAAACCAATCTATTTATATCATAACAATATAATAAACCCCACAAGTTGAGAAATGCCCACACCATGGATTTATCAGAATATTACAGTTCACTTCGTGTGTAGTGTAAGTGTGTATCAATACATACAATAAACACCACAATCCCCCAACATCACCATACCCCACCCCATACAATAAGCACAGCAACACAGCATTCTCTATGGGCCAATATAATAATATTAAAAACCGCTTTTATTTCGCCGCCGCAAAACCGTCGCATCGCGTCGCAATAACTAATTTGTTTACGAAGTGGGGCAACTGCATAAGAACGGATTTTGGGAGCTAATTATATCTTGCTATAACACAAGATTGATCGAACCAAGTGATCCTAAGAATCACTTTATCCTCCGCAACAGCGTCAAGCTTGTGGCGCATATTCGCGCTTGTTGTCGATTCAAAAAAGGAATGACAACAAACTCCAACCTGTAAACCTAACACTTAAAAATATTTGGTTAGTTTTAAGTGACCTAGCAGGGGCCTACCATTTTAATGTATTTTTATCCCTACCCTAGTCGCAGGTTTGGCGCCTAATTGTTTTGCAGTGGAACCCGCCAGCTTTCGCTGACCGGACTTTTAACCACCGGCGTGTTGGAATATGGTTTTCGCAAACCAGTCACTGCATGTTTGGCCTGAGTGCAATGACACGTGTTGTGCCGACCGAGGGTGCAGTGTCTCAGTTCTGTCTTAACTTAACTTCCTAACAGCGATCCCTAGTTATAGCGATGTCACTTCTATCTATCTGATGCCGACTGTCCGGCCTTGCTGATAAGTGACACCAGGAGTATGGGTTAAAGTTGGAGAAAACTGACCTGCGCGCACCGTTCTTATGCAGGTTGTTTACACACACATACAAACAAGCATGGAGAAAACCCAAGATTCCCAACCACGTTACATTACTAACGTGTACAAAGGTGGACTTTAATCGTTTGATCTCCGTATACTTCCCCACCCCACCACACACCGTACGTATATATATAACACATAAACATTCAATTTTAAACAAGCATTCAATAAAATATAAGGGACTTTTTATGCTACAGCTCACATAAGTTAGTATTTACATCGACTAAGAATAAATCCTAGTCCAAGTATGCTATGGTTTCCATGAAATTTTCGTCCCGTAATTGTCTCTGTTCTGTAGAATTAAAAAAATGTTAAATATTTGTTGTTTTGTACTTTAATAAACATAGTAGGCACCATCACAGTTCTGTACAATGTAAACATTCCAATTTGTATATTTCTGTCAACTATTAGTGCAGGATTTGATTAAAACACCATAGTGTAAATGCATAGAAGTTTAACATTCAATTGGTATATAACTCCTGTTTAACAGGTTACAACGAATGCACAAGTGGTGATTTCAATACGGATCTATTTTGAAATCGTTTACCATTTTGGTTAAGTAAGTTGCGAGATAAAAGTTAACCGAGTAAAATTATATGGTATTTATACCTTCTTCTATTCTTTCTCCGGGCAGTTCCTTTGTTTCTCGTAATATTCTTTGTTATATTATTTGCACAAAGAACCAGCTGAGTGACGTCAATTGTAGTGTGACGTCATATCTGTGACGTAAAATGCAAGTTGAAACACAAGGTAAGAGGATTTAAATAATGCAAACGCGTCATAAATTAGTATAAATGCAACTTATTTATTCTTTTTAGATGGTGGGTATAATGACAGTCATCGTGTGTTCTGTTTCATAGACCTCGTGCCCGTTTACAGATTATCACGAGGTAACTTCGTGGGTTGTTTTTATTACAGCACGGATGGGAACTATTTATTAAACCTAAGACGAATATACCTAGGACGAACATACAATAATGAATGCAACAAATATTATAGGTCATAGTAATTAAACTTACCGAAATATTAACAGCGGTTCGCGGAGACAGCTTCGTACCAATATACTCGTATATGGCGCATATAGCCGTATATAGAGTCTGCATCTGTAATGTTAAAACGTTCAGTTTAAATACAAAATGCTATATTGTGACACGCACGGTGCTATAACTTATATTGCCAGATATACGGTTCTCAAGGTGAATTGAACGTCAGGCAGTTTTTAGACTATAAACATAATTTAATTAGAATTCCCTATAATTGGAAAAATCATTTATTTTATTTGCAAGCACACAAAAGCTACTCACCCATTTAACATGGATCACGTGCGTTGGTTCTATGGAGCATTTCAAGATGATCCTGCTTCGAACATAATTCTGTAATTAGTAAAACTCATGTAATATGATATAATGTAAATGTTAATATAGCATACAAAACCAAGTACCACGTAGCCGTTGAAGTATAAATACGTACAGTATATAGTAGGGTGGGGAAAGATGGGACACCTTTAGCACGTAATATCTTAATATCCTGATTGTGTTTTGAACAATAAACAACGGTCTAAAGATAGCTTGAGGATACAGTTTTCGTAATCTTTAAATGTTCTTTGTTTACTGTACCAAATATGACGAGAAAAATAGAATGAAAAGGAAACACATCTTCCCCCACCCTACTACATAAATTATTGACAGATTTTGCTTTAATATTTAGACGCGTTATCTATATTATATACGTACTGAAAAGTACAAACTTACTTTTAATGTTGCCAATCCAAAGCTGCATCGGCGGCTGTCACTCAAGGCACCTTCATTCGTGAGCGAGATAACATTGACGTGATTTGAACACAAGATTTTAAATGTATAATTAGTTTAGTAGGAACTCAAATCATTTAAACTTTTCAGTGATTCGTTTTAGAACTATAGCCAGCTGTAAAACAAATTTAAAAAATGTAAAACATATAAATACACTGTAGTGTTCATTGCAATGTTGAAACAAATCTTAAAGGTATCACGTTACTATATTATAAATCTAATACTAACCGCTTATCCCTTGTTCCAACAAAACGTTTCAAACTAAAAGAGCAAACCGCGCACAAAACTTACGTTCGTGAAAAAGAAAATGTGTTGAACACGTGGAAAGCTGAGAGCTGATTGGTTAATTGCTGGGAGGAACGTTAAGAATTTGCGACGTAATATTGCTAAATTGAAATTCGCGCAAATTCCTAGGGCCAGTGTTGTCCTTATGAAACAAAAGTTAGCAATTTTCGTGATAGGGTTTGATAAGCAGTAACTTAACATCAGGTAACACTGAAATCTATTTATAGTAACAGCGGATTGTGAATATTACAGCAATAATTATTTTGACGCCATTCCTACGACTTGTGTGAACATATAGTAAACAAGTAACAACTGATATTCGCTTGTAGACTATACGAAACATAAGTTACACAAATACGCATTTATTTAACATGTCGGTAAACAATATAACATAGTGGTTTGGGTAACATGTCCTAAATACATGTACAACATCTTACCTTGGGGTGAAACTGATGTTCAAAATGCTGGGCGATGTGGTCACAACAGTGTACAGCGATAATATATGTGTGCTGATCAGCATTATAGGGCCATACCGCATCCGCGCCCAAATAACCAGCGTTTTATGAAAAATATCAGTACTTATTTTCCAGCGCCCAGTGCTCTCCGGCTATTTATGTGTGATTGATTTATTTTCCTTGCAGTTGTAACATGGTCCAATATTAAAATCGGTTTGTCGTCTGATACCCAGATACGATATATAAACATGTTTATATAGCCACGGACTCATTTTCACTTTCATATGATACACTATTATATTATATATTAGCTGAAGTAATTTCTTGTCGATTTGTAAGTATTTAGTTAGCGTCGTGTCTCAGTGGTCTGTGTGCTTGCAGCGTAAAACCGGGAAATACCGGTGTCGCGAAAATTTGGTTCCCATTGGCTACTGCGCATGCGTAGACACGGTACATTTTCATCTTTAAACCTGGTTCCGAACGAATCATATATTCATGTTTTTATATAGTTTATTTTATATAATAGGAAAATGTAGGTTTGTTGTTGATTACGTGGTAACGGTGGTGGCCACTGGTTATACGTCATAATGTATATAATTTAAGTTAAAATACAGCATAAGTTTGTATTAAAAAGATAAATCCTTAAACATAAACTTACGAAGTATGTAGCATCTAACAACTGTTATTTTTAGTCGGAAACAGAGTTCTAGATTCCTCATAAAAAAGGTTATAAGTAGCCCGTGGTAACCAGTTTTCTAGGGGAACCAGATTTCTGCGACACGGGGTTCAAAACTCGATGCTGCCGCCATCGTGCGCTTGTGTCTGGTCATATTTGCTTCAACCCAATGGTCGTAATAATTGATAAAGAACATATTACAAACGCAATGCTACTGAAATGTTGTAATAATACAAGTTTTAATTTAGCTTTGGGTGTGAAAACAACAATGCGACATCATTTGCACTCGGGTGATCCTAACATGTTAGGTAACCTTGTGGAATTCAACACCTCTGCAACCATCTGCAGCTGTTGCAATCTGACGCGTAGTTTATATATAAGCTGTCCTAACAGACTGTATACCAGCAAGCTTTCTAATCGGGTTAGAATAGAATGAGCATCGTAAAACTGGACATAATTGTCAAACATTATGCTAAAATCGTATAACAGGCGTGAAAAAGAAGTCGGTTTTTCTTTTGGGAATTGATTTTCAGAAAGGTAAATTTAAAAATGAAATTCATTTTTGAATTATTACAGGCTCGTTGGTAGAATTGATAGTTCGTTTCATTAAAAAAAGATTCGAATATTTTAGTTCGGGACCAGCGAATTTAATTTGGGACCAAGTGATCCACCCTATCCGGTTAACTAGGGATATAATAGTTGGAACTTTTCAAGGACATCTTCTTACCTGACCACGTCACGTACACGTCTCAAATTTCATTCTTAGTTTTTGCGAAGTAACTCAAACAGGAAAATGGTTTTGAAAATCGGAATCAACGGTTTCGGACGAATTGGACGCTTGGTAACTCGTGCTGCTGCGGGTAGAGACGACGTTGAAGTTGTTTCAATCAACGATCCGTTCATTGACCTTACTTATATGGTTTACATGTTCAAGTATGATTCAACACACGGCGTTTTCAACGGCACTGTTTCTGAAGAAGGCGGCAAATTGATCATCAACGGTAAACCGGTTGCGGTCAACGGTGAACGAGATCCATCAAAAATTCCTTGGGCAAAGGACGGCGCAGAAATCGTCGTAGAATCGACCGGAGTTTTCACAACCATCGAGAAAGCCTCTGCCCATTTGACCGGCGGAGCGAAGCATGTCGTGATTTCCGCACCATCTGCGGATGCCCCAATGTTTGTAATGGGAGTCAATGAAGAGAAGTATTGCAACTCCATGAAAGTTGTAAGCAATGCTTCATGCACCACCAACTGCCTTGCACCAATCGCAAAGGTCGTGGATGACAACTTTGGTATTGTTGAAGGTCTCATGACAACTGTGCACTCGTACACTGCTACCCAGAAGACGGTGGATGGTCCCAGCGGAAAGTCCTGGAGAGACGGAAGAGGAGCAGCACAGAACATCATTCCTGCATCCACAGGAGCGGCTAAAGCTGTCGGCAAAGTTATTCCACAACTGAATGGAAAGTTGACAGGAATGGCATTCCGTGTTCCGACCCCAAATGTATCCGTGGTTGATCTTACAGTTCGTTTGGAGAAGCCAGCATCCTATGATGCGATCAAGACTGCAATGAAAACAGCATCCGAGGGAAAAATGAAGGGAATTCTTGGTTACACAGAAGATAAAGTGGTTTCCACTGACTTCAATGGAGACAAGCGAAGCAGCATTTTTGACGCAGGAGCTGGCATTGCACTCAATGACAACTTTGTGAAGCTGGTGTCTTGGTACGACAATGAATTTGGATACAGCAACCGTGTCATCGATCTTCTGCTTTACATGGCTTCCAAAGAATAAATCTTGAAACATCGTTATATAAAAAAAAGTTCAAAAATAATTTCTTTTAAAATTCACGTTTTGTTGCCAGTTAAACACCACGCAGTACATTAAACACATAACTGTTGCATGCAATCTTACTGTGCTTATACACATATATATTCAACGTGGTTGTAATGCATGTGCTTATTTAGTTCGAGTGTATTTGGAATAAATTGTAAGCTTTGCATTTACGAGTGTTTGGAAATCTTAGTTAAATTTTAACTTAGTATTCTGGAATAGATGTAAGAGAAAAAAATCAACAAAGTAAGTATGAAATTCTATCTTTGCAATGACTGTTAATTTACTATAAACACTGCAACATCACTTCCACAACTGCAACATCACTTCCACAACTGCAACATCACTTCCACAACTGCAACATCACTTCCACAACTGCAACATCACTTCCACAACTGCAACATCACTTCCACGCAGGAAGGTTTCAATTTTTTACTTCCTCCATAACACACAAGCATTTAAACAACACAGAAGATAGTGGTAGGTTTATCAAATGGTGGTTATATGAACATGTATTAACAGAATCTAGTCCCTGTAAAACTGATACACACCACTCAGTACACAAGTTTACATAGAGAGGTAATTCAATCAGTTGACACCAGTTAATACACACAAGACACAACTTCTCTAAAACCCATCATTTGCACAAGTAAAATTATCTAACTTTTAGGTATGGATTTTTAAACTCAAGGTTTAAATAGCAATGTCAGGCAAGTCTAGTTAAGGTTATATTTGACATCAATACTGGATTAGAATAGACTCAAACTATGAAGTTAAACAAAGTATGTTATACTTATTGAGCAATGAAGAACAGACAGTTAAAAAATGATAATAAAATAGAAAGTGGCCAAATGCTCTAAACCAGACTTAACCGTGTGCAGACTTAACATTAAAAGCGGAGACACAGTTAAAAAAATTCCAGAACATTCCTTTTTTACATAGTATTAACAACTTTGGTGGAAAATTGTGATGCCGCCAAATCACGAAAAAAAACATACACCTCAGCCTACCACTAAGATACCACAACTTTTCCCTGAGGCTGCAGAATTAAGGTTTGCATGTCGTAATTTGCCCATTGGATATAATTTGCACAAATAGATCAAGCAGCAAAGCTTTGTTTAGTCAAAACTTTTAAAAAATGTAAAAACGATTTTTTGGTTAAAAATTAATAAAATATAAAGTTTGTTTTGCAATAAAGCAAAACTATAAACATAAGTAACTTCCAGATATTACCAGCTTTTGCAACAATCTTCAAAGTTTTGTATTTTTACAAGTTTTATTAAGACACATTCAAACTTAAAAAAAATAAGGTCTGTCTAAAATAGCAATGTTACTTGTGATGTTTTATGTACAATGATAGAAACACCAGTTTAATGGCACCTTATACTAAACTAGATTAGGAGCTGGAATTTTGAAAGTAAATAAAAAACTTATTTTGTTATGAATTATTTGCAATAATTGTGATATCATACTAAGGTATATATCATTAACAGTGACATCATACATATATATATGACATCATAGACAATAATGTCATATCACTAACATCATACAATAACCAACAGTGATGTCACATATAATTACATCACAAGTACCAACAGGGAAAAATTAACATTGGATGCTGATTCAGCATGACAGTGCAACTTTACTCAAGCAAAATAGACCTAAACAACTTAAACAGTAACATATATTACTGTGTGTAAAACAGGTAGTACTGTGTGATGTGTATTTGTGTAGGTAACAGTTTATTGTGTATGCCATCATAAATAGATTTGTGCTTGTGTTTGTAAGGTAACAATTATTTGTGTATGACATAATAAATAGCAAAGGGATCTTACAAGCTTAAGCAAAATGCACTAAAATAAACACAAGCAAAGTTTACTCCGATTTCATATCTTGTGGCATCGAAAAGCAAAGTTTTTGGGTAAACTTTGTTATTGCACCTGTTTATAAAGTAAAAGTTAATATTTTGCAATACACAAATTCAATCCATGGGCGGCAATCCAGGGGTGGCAGGGGTGCAGAATTACCCCAAATTTTGAAATTTGATAACAGCTCCACCCCAATACCCCACTTGATTAACACCATGCTTGGATTACTGCCTTTACCAGGATTTGAACCCTGGGTTCTACTTACTTTTAATATTATTGAGCCACCGGGGGTGTCTGGGTTCAAAATGAACAAACAGTATATAAACCGGAATCCCAGTCAAGGTAATCCCGGTGCCAGTAAGACACTCGAAAGGTGCGGAAATGAATGAGAATGTGAGAATAAATAGACAAACCAAACAGAAGAAGATTGGAAGAAGTATATTGAGCTGTGGAAAAAAATAAAATTAATATTAAAAGTTTTAAAAACCTAGTATAAAAAAAATAATTAAAATTTACATTTTTTTATATCTTGTTATGTACAGCTGACAATTTTGACAAATCAGTAATGACGCCTAGGTGGTAGCTTGTCATTAAGTGTCCACAATAGTAGTGAAGTATTGAACTCTTTATCTTAGGTAACAATGCAATCACCCTGGTTACTGAGCCACAGCATCAGACTTACATTGACAGAATCAGCAAAATTCAAAACATATTTTGGCAATGAATTCTCACAGCATCAAACTACACAATGTTATTATTACCTAACAGGTTTATTTGTTAACACAATGAAAGACGCACACTATCCCATCTCTCACCTTAATCGGACGTTTCATATCTGGATATTTAAACCTCCAATAAACTTGGCCAGCAATAGCAACACCGTACCAAACCCAGTTGGCGAACCCAACGTAGTTTATCAACGCGTATATATCGCTTGTAACCAACATAAGTAGACTTAAAGCAGCCTGAAAGCAGCAAATGTTAGAACATTTTCTTACTTTTGGAACACTTGAATTGTAGGCATCATGTTTGTGGGTAATTGGGAAATGTTGCTCAGTATAAAATCATGAAATATTATCAACAATGTTGTTAAAAATAACATGAAATTTAACAAGATAAAATATGATTTTATAAATGCCTTGTTTTAAAAAATGTAACAAAAGGTCAATTTAATGTCATACACAGTAGATAATATGAATTATTTCCCAATGTAACTCACAGTAAACAGTAGAGCAGGCACGGGTGTGTAGTTGTTAATATTAATGAATGCAAGTGACTCGGGCATGTGGCCGTGACGAGCTCCCACAAAGAAACACCTGAGGGCAAAATAGTTATTATTAGAACATGTTTCACAGGTTACGTGAGCGTATACATGGACTCTATAATGTAATTATATCTTTCATGCATTAAAGGCTGAGACAAGTGAAAGCAACAAAACACTAAAAAAAGAAATGTGAATGAAAAATGCCACAGATTGCAATTATGGAAAAGTTTTCTTTGATTAACTGATATAGTGAATTTTATTTTTTCAATTGTAATATCCATCCAGTGATGATTGGTCACTTAGCAACCGTTACCTTGACGACACAAGCAATGAACCGTTAACTCCTCCGAAGGTTGACATGGCAACGGAGATAGGGATTACCCACGCCATCACGCCAAGCAAACGATTTCCCAATGTCTGAAACAATTGTTGTTGACTGTTATTATATAACGATGCCTTTATTTGTAAAAGGTTGGGTACATGATATAATTAGGCCATAAAACACACAGACACACACATATAAAAACAGATTATCATAACTTATTTTATTTTGATGTCATTTATTTCACTTCAACAGTTGTTATAATATGCTTGTCTTATTTTATGCACTTTATGTCTGCCTGATTTTACTAGACGTAACTTTGCTGGTGACTGTTTTTGTGAAAAAAAACTGATGGCTTGACAATTTGGACAACCCAGTAGTGTTACAGAAAATGCTGTTTAAGTGTATTGACTATGTGCGCATACCTACTATGGTAGAAACTTTAAGCTTTGAAAAAGAGTTTTTTATAGTTTAAAGGGCAAACACTTAAATACTTTGCTAAAGAAGCAATGCATACTTTTATGATGTCACAGTAAACATTTATGACATCACATAAATCAATTATTTGACATCCAATAAAAGGTTTATGACATCACACTTACCACAGCAACAGCATCTGATGCCAGTAGTTCAGCAGGTGACATGGCGGCAAAGTAAGCAATGTTTGCCATCAAGTAGACAATTGTGACCAAGGGCATGGATATCAAAATAGCCCGTGGAAGATTTCTATGGAAATATGCAAATTAGATGATCGTTTACGATGTCATAATGACAATTACGAACTTGTATGGGTTGATCATTTCTTCAGTGACAAAGTTCAAATAATTCCTGAAAAAAAATCACATTTAAATATAAAAGTCTTGCAAATATTGAACACATAGTAAAGATAACAATTAACATAAAACCACTTTCAAGTTGTTTCACTCACAGCATTCGAAATGTTATAGATGCATGTGGTGACATGTCACTCAAACTTTTAACTAATGTGTGACATTATTAGCACCTCAGGTTTACGTCTGTAAACACCTTGACTTGGCTGTTAGTGTTGGGTGTGTTTACAAACAAGGGAAGAAACAGTATACAGTATTCACTAGAATATTCAATGAGATTTGATAAGTTTGATTTTAACTGCATTTAACACTCAAAACTTTAAAAAAAATTAAAGGTTATGGCGCCTGTCCCAAGCCATATGTTTAGAATCCCTTATAAGCGAACCCATGTCACCCCAACCTACCAGCCAGCGTAAGCGAAGAATCCCTGATAAGCGGCAACAGCGATTCCTTCCGGTTTTGGAGTTTTGTTGCCGACGGGAACAAACGATTTTGACGGATCAAGACTCGGTGCTTCACCTAGTGGACAGAATATAGGATATTTATGTTTGTTCAAAATAATGGAAAATATTAAATTCAACATTCAGATAGTTGTTTACCACTTTGTTGGTTGAATTTAACTTGGTTGCACTAAAGCAGTCAAGTAAGACGAAACCCTGCATTTATTTTCCATAATCCTCCAATTAAGAGATTATCTTGAAAAACCGTGGGCTGGCAAATATTGCTATATAACAACTTTGGGTAAAGCATTGTTGGACATTAAAGGGGTTACTTTGAAAACTGATCAAAGGCCCAAATTGTTAAAATACAAAAAAGGATCATACATATATATATATTTAGGTGTGGTATAAAAATTTTGCCTCTTTATAACTTTTGGTTAACTTTCAATAAAGACCATGTAATTCAAACATGGTTTATTTATCTACTGTTTTATTGTTTGTTATTTTGCTGTTTTGTATTTTAAATGATGGTACATTCTAATGGAAAGAAGAAACAGGAAAACTAGAATTATGTCAAACTATCCCAGTTGCCTAAATTAAATTATATTATAATTAGCATAGACCATTTAGGCTTCAGACTAATGGTCAACCATGATAAATCCTGCTTGGCTTAATCCACATGCAAATAACCTTTGTCTTTATGACAACAATTGATTTATTATTCTAATTTAATTATTCATGCAATGATACTGCAGAGTGCAGACTGTAATGAAAAAACTTTATTTGTAAATTTGTGATATACTAATATATATATATATTATAAAATACAAAGAGCACAGTGAGGTTCTTCTGTTACAACAAGTTGTTGTATTAGTTGGTACTTTACCACTTGAATTATATTCACAAATACACAACAGCTCTGTACATGTACCATGGTACTCACATATCCTTTTTGCATGGTCACTTTTATGCGCGTAAGTACTCGCATATTTACTCGCAAACGCTTATGACGTTATGCGTGTTAACTTTGTTTTTACGAGAAAATATGCGAGTACTTACGCGCATAAAAGTGACCATGCAAAAAGGGTATAAGTAACAACAAAATGCATTAAATGATTGCAGCTTTTGTATTTACTGTTTACAGTGTTCACTGTTCAGATTAACAAAAATTTTCTAGAACAGTTCCTATTAGTTTTAAACTAAACAAAATTTTGAAACTATTATCCATTTGTGTTAAAATTAAACATTTGCTAGTGTTAATGGATAACACTGTAAATTTGATTTAGACAGAACAGTTGAGGATGTGCTAACAAAATGCAACAAATTCACGCTCACATATGCTTACACACCATGTACGGAAATACGGCTGACAAATTTTGAAATGCTAATTTGCAACCCAGCGACAACCAACCATTCAATTGATCAAACATGCCTAACTGTCCAGTATTCATAACATTTCAGTCTTGACAGGAAACAACAATCAACTGAGTTTGTCCTCGACAATTGGCTTGCCAAGATTTGAAATCTAGCGACTTATATCAATGCAACACATATGTAAATCTTCGTTCATTTTTTATTCAAAGTTTAGTAACTAAGTAATTGAACATCAAACTTATAAAAGGCTTTTAGCTGAACTTTTAGTGTAACATGTAGATTAAACAGCATAGAAATGTGTGTACACTTTACTGTTGTATGTTGAATCAGTTTGTAATAAGTACAAATAGAAAAAAATACACTAGTGATGAAAAACAGTAATGCACCTATAATTTATAAACTTAAACATGATATTGTTAAACTTCTAATGTTGTTGTTAACTTGTTATACAAATGTTTGTAACACGAACCTTACCTTTGAATATTTGAATGAATCCAGCAATTATAATTATGACCAATGCCATTAGTTTTGCTGCCGTGAAGAAGTCTTGAACCCTTGTTGCCCATCTTACGCTACGGCAATTCACCCAAGTAAGAATCACTGGGGAATGAAATAATATTTAACTGATAAGTAAGTAGCCTAATGAAGTCAATTAGAAAATAAATTCTTGAAATAGAAAAACTTGAAATAAAAAAGTCTGCTTTGTAAGTGTAAATTATGTTGTTACAGTATTAAATTTGCAATATAGCTTGTTGTGTTATAAGCCCACTGGCTTGGATCATTGCGCTCTATCTGAATTAAATGTGATATCAAGTACAAGGGCAAACCATGATTCAGATTTACTTCAATGTCAAGTTACTAATGCCATATAACTAGTTAGCTATGTACATTAAGCAGTAACATTCAGCGTGAGATTAGCTTATCAAAATATACTGATAAGGATACAGATCCATTGGTTGCTTGCAAAACTGCAACAAGCTCTAGAAGTACTTTAAACAAAATTTGTCTGGATTTGAAAAAGCTAAGAGATTAGGCCGAAGTCTTAGAAGGTAATCTGATATATCGGAAACGGAAACACTCATCCTTTGTGTTAGATTAGACAAGCTTGTTACAGCACAATTAACATGCGGTCATATCTAACACCCAATCTTGTCAAAATATTGCCGTGGATAGTCAGAAATGGTCAAATTTAATTGGCACAAACATCCAATAAAACCATTAAGACCTCACCTATACAGACAGCTGCTAGTAACCTTACTGCAGCATCTGGAGAGTCACATGTCTCAAAAAATGGAAACGTCACATATTTAGCGAATGTAAGAGCTATAATAGCTTGGTTGGTTGGGTAGATGATAAGAACCGCTATCCATAACCTGCGTGGGGTAGAATTATCCAACTTACTTCATGAAATATGCATGAAACAATATGTGTAAAGGTTGAAGCACTAAAAGCAGAGGTACATTATTTAAACCATTATTCCTTCATCCATTTTAAAAATTAAGTTTAAACAATTAAATTTTTAAAATCTTGCATAACTGCTTTTGATTTGGTGCTAAAACATTGCTTGGAAATTGAAGAACAGGAAATTATAATCGGAAACCAGAATGTTTTGTTTTACAGAATATAGTATTAGTAACCCAACACTTGAAGAACAAATGAATGACTTCACATGACGGAGCAGTTTCAGTATTTATAACCAGGGGTCATATTTCATGTAGTCATGTTGATGTAAGCTACATAATGACTTTGCCAGCTTTTGACATACCAAGTGTGTTAGAACGTGGGTGGTACGATTGTCATTTGTGTAACTAAATATTGGAAACAACAGATAGTTTTGATTTGTGAAAATCAACGGTCTAAAGGCAAACATGTGAGAAACAAGATGGACGCCATTTTCTTACTTGCTGATATCACATGGTTCATATGTATTTTTTCACACTTGTTTAAACATGAATTACTTTTGGTAAAAAATTATAAAAAAAAAACATATATATATATATATACCTTAAAAATGCCAACAATGCCCCAAATATTTGTAATATATAAGCGTAGTCGCCGCCAGATTCAAGGATTGTGGTCCCGAGTTCTGCGTAACAGAGAGCACCGATGGTGGAAAACACTCCACATAACGCCCACACTATGAGGGCCATTCCAGTGGAACCTGTTTCTTGTAAAACTCCTTTTGGAGAAACAAAAATTCCAGAACCAATGATGTTTCCTGTGTCATAAATAAGATGTCATAAATAAGACTGTGATGTCATCTTTTACGATAGGCCTAATAGATACTGGGTGTTTGAATGGTGGCAATATCATTGAATTTTAAATAAGGAATAAATATAAATACCACATATACAGTTAAAATTATAAAGGGCTGAAGATGACAATTTTTTATGAATAAACACCCTACACAAAGTTTAGGGTTTTGTTTTGTAAGTAACGTCAAGCTAAGTGAATTTAAAAAGAGATTCTGATAACAAACCAAACAAAGTCAGGTAGTTACTGCAACAACATGAGAGTAGCAACCATGGATGAGCCATTCAAGTTTCCACCAAAAACAAAATCTACATTTCATATTTTCCCAAATTTTTCAACATATCTAGCCTAGATTTGAAAGTTTTTTTTGCGAGGATATTTTTACTCAAACCTAAAAAATTATTTGGGGGCTATTCTAGATGATCTTGTTTGCCCTAAATTATTACAAGGGTATATTTTCCAGTCCATTACCTAATAAACTTACCCACAATAATTCCAACTCCATTTACAACAGTGATCGTTCGTTTTAATTTAAAACTTTCTGTGCTGCTTTCAACGCCCTGCACAAACAAAAACCATTGTACAAAATTTAAACCCAGAGACCCACTATTACAAAACGTGCTGCAATTGCTAAACCAATAAAAAACTGTTGGATTACAATATAAAGACGTATGTATGTGCACTTTCAATTACCAAAGTTTTGAAATCTTTAAAATGTTAAACAATTTGACAACAAAATATAAAACGTTAAATAATTTAGAACACTTTAAAAACCACGCACAAAACACAGACAAAAATCGCTAAGCAAAAAATATAAAATCATATATGTATAATGTATAGTATATATATATATTAATTTTAGCATTACGTTTTAATATTTATATATTTCACCTTTTCGTTGTTACCGTCTCCTTTAGCACCAACCATCTTGTCTTTTTCTACCATTTCCATCTTCCTTCCGTATCTTAATGCTTCCTCGACAACCACGGCAACAAAACCAGACACAAACGACTCAAGCAAGAATCGTGATCCAGCGTTGCATCATTCGCGCATGTGGCACCTCCGGTGTGACGTCACAATCAACAAATAAACCTTTCTTTTTTCGCGACAGCACACGGGCGACATCAAAAATTAAAATTTAATTGTTTAAAATAATCCTGTTTTAATGCGCAAATTTGTAATGGTATATTCCACTTTAACGCTGTGTATATAAATTAAAGACACCCAAAAATTTTGAATGTTTACGATTTGTTTTGATTGAATCGTTGTGAATAACGTTTACTACAAACCAAAATACTTTAACTGCGCAGTAGACCCGAACTGAACTTGAATTAGGTAAAGTTACTTTGTAATGATCAGTTTCATATGATCGACAACTGAATTGTGTCGACATTGAATGAATAAATAAATGAATGAAGGTAACTTACTTTATCCTCGCGTGGCCGGAAAATGACAGTCGTTATCACACGGGTTTAACACCTCGTGCCAGCTTACGAGTTACCATGACTTTTATGTGTCGCTGATAATTCGGACAACCCATTAGTGACCACTGGGTAGGAGCATCTGTTCTGCCCAAAGACACATAGGCCTACAATGGTAGCAGCGTCGAACCTTGAACCCATTACCTCTGGGTTACAGGCAGGAACGCTGGCCACTATGCCACGGCGCCGGACACATTATACCATACAGTAGGGTGGGGGAAGACGTAACACATAATTTCCAAATATTCTGATTGCATTATAAAAAGGCGTCCCATCTTCTCCCTCCTCACTATATAAGATTTAATATATCAAAGTAAAAAAATATATATATATCAAAATAAAAACGAAGCGTTCCGCAAACAAAATAAAATGGTTTAAAACGTTGACAGAATCCAAGTTAAAAATAAAATGAAGCTTAATTTGAAGCTCTTCTAAATGTTAAATGATTATCTATATCTGAGTAAACTTACTTGATTGTAGTTTTACGTTCTTTCTAGCGATCAGGAATTCTACTTTTAGTTTTAATCATGCCCACTATAGTGATGAAGATGTGGGAGGTTGATTCATACACCTCACACATACTGTCCATCGACAACTATTTTAATTAGACTTTACAAAAAAACTTTCACTTAATTTTCAGGTTACTTTATTGTGAAACCACCACCATAGATGTATATCATGCATTTCATAACAATTTCATCGATAAATACAAGGCACAAATTATGCGAAAGTAAAAGATTTTGTTAATCAAGCAAAAATATTAATAAAAGATTGCTGTGGTAACTTTTAATATTATTTATCTAATCATAAATAGTTAAAAATACTTTTACAAAGTTAACCAAATAAAACAGCTTAAATTAATGACCCTCTGTATTAGGGATGGGCCGAATCGAATCCGAATCCGAATATTCGGCGTTGTTCGACGCATTTTTAGGTATTCGATCGAATCCGAATATGCGTGGTCGAATCCGAATACTTTCTATTGCCCACGAAATGCCACACACACTACTGAATTCGCCAAAACAGTAATTTCGTGATCGTCTGAATATAAAAAATCTTGATTTTACAACCAACAATTACGCGGGTTTCACATTAGAGTTTATAACGTAACTCAGTTCACACAAATTTCGTTCGAATTTACTCTAGGAAATTAACGAATCGCAGCGCCTACGAACTACTGAGTGGCCTATGTTTCCGCGTATGATTTGGTAATTAAAAGCGAAAAATCGTAAAACTGTTTTTATTTTAATATTGCAAAATCTTCTGTAACAGTTATAAATAAATGTTGTTTAAATTTTGTTAACTTGAATTAACCAGTAGCAGTAGTTAATTTTACATCTCGTAACAGTGCAATTCACGAAACTCGTAGTTTTGTGCGGTCTCTTTGATCGTGAACCACGTGTTCGTTTGATCGGAAACCACGTGTTTTGTGGAATTTTTATTAACGCGCCTTCAGACTAAAACCGAAAGTGTTCGCGTGCGCCTTTTCTCCTTATGACGTCATTAGCTTTCGGACCCCGCCTATTCTTTATGGCGCACTCTCAGAAGCTTAGCTTTATACAATGTCCGATTCCAGATATTTAAAAATTAACGAAACCATTACAATTTATAAATTTTACAATCCTGGCTACAGGTAAAATACGATAAAACGAAATATGAATTAAATTCTACCGTATTCATAACGAAAAATCTACTCATCAATACAACGTTTTACCTTTGTACTTATGGATCCTATAATGGTGTAGAAATCGAGTAAAACTTTGATTGCATGTGGCCAATAGCCGGTGCGCCGCTTTTTATATGCACTCGGCCGGCGTTGATTGACAGGTTTTTAATTAATTTCTCGGCTCGCAGATAACGCTACGATAGAACGATACCAATAGAAACGACGCTGGATATGCACCGGTTATACAATTTCATTTGTTTCACCACAGTAAATTAGTTGAATGACGTCATCGAATATTCGGATTCGATCGAATATTAGACCCTAGATATTCGGATTCGCCGAATCCGAATAGTTTGGATCTTAGCCCATCCCTACTCTGTATATATATCCCTCAATCCCCATCTAACTATCTCTCCGGCGACACAATCGATGAAGCTCCTCTGCCATCCCGCAGAAACTAAAGTTACATCAAACTTGCCACTTGGTGGCGTAGAAGTGCACACACTGGAGCAAAGATTGTCGGATTTGAATTGTTTTCGAAATAACGCAACAATCTCGGATTTCCGACATAAGATTACTAAAGCGAGTTGGATTTTCAGCTTCTAATGCCGGTGCACACCGAAAGAACTGTTTGTGATGAAATAATCATTATTATGAAACCATAAGCTCACAATAATTAGGAAGGACTAATATGGTTTATTCTTTTTGAACTTTTCCGAAATAAAATATGTTAGTTTTCTTCCAACGTTTACGTTCGGCAATACCAATTCAACAAACCCTGATGAAATCTTGCCAAATGGCAGTCGAACTGTTGTAATAAACTAAACTTTTTTAATTCACAAAGAGCTAACAATGACTACTTTACACCATGCGTCGTAGCAGAAGTTACAAAATAATATGGCTAAAATTTAATACTTTACTCAGCCAATCAACGTCGAATAAATTTAAACCGACCAATAAGAACTCACCAAATCCCTGAAACAATCAACCTGTTGCGATGTCGATTTCTCCCCAGTAAGTACCTGAGGTGTCAGTTATTTAGTTTAGTGAAATAAATATTTAATGATTGATTTTAATGACCCATGTAATTTATTATAGGAATTATTTAATCAAAAGATTTTAAAACATAAAATTAGTCAATTACTAAATATCCCAAAGTATATACCTGAAGCAAAGTAGAGAAGACAGGATCAACCAGAACCGTCATCCTCTCTTTACCTTTAGTTCGAACAATAACAAAAAGTTCGACGAGAAATGTTGCAAATCCAAACCACCTGGTGTCTCCACGGAGCGAGGTTAAAAATAACCGATCCCTGTTTTTATGATGACCCTAAATGTTGTGTATATGTTAGTTATTATATTTCTATAGAACAAAACTCGTTAATATTCTTCTAAAAACTTACAGTATCCATTATGACATCAGAAGCTGTAACTTGTGGTTAACAATTGTTATTGTTATGTCACAATAATTCAAGCATGAATTAACACTGTCACAATTGACACACTTATGAGGTAATAAACAGCTGCTGTGATGTCATAGTCATAAATAGAACAAAGCAGATAGACAGCAAAGCATTACTGACCACTGTTAAACTTTTAACTATTACAATAATATATTTACAATTATCGTTCTAATTACATAAATAAAGTTAATGAACCAAGTTATCATAAAATGACAATGTCATATCAGTGCTTCCCAACAGTTTTTAAAGAATTCGGTCAAAACTGCTAATATATTTTGTTAGTTTCTTGAAAAAAAACATCTTCCTAAAATTATATTTTAAACCAAAGTACCTGCATAACGCTTAACACCACACTTCGAAACTTGGTCCCATGTACCATTAGATGAGACATCCGAGAGCATAGAATCGCTGCGTTTTTACCAAACTTTGGATTTTTTAAAGCTTTGTTACAAAGTATATCTGAAAAACATGAAACAAAATTTGAAATATTTTTCCAATTCTGATAAATAAACAAGATCCAAGAAATCATTTAATTTTTTATCAATTATATATCCTTTATGTTTTAGCTTCTTTATGACATCATAATAAACAATATAAGCAACAATCACCGGCAACTTCTCTCATTTTCGATTCAGTCGTGGCAAAACTTTGTGTCATTTGTATGAATCGAAGCAAGTCATCCTCAGAATCACTGATGCGTAACTTCTCGATCTCTTTGCTAGCCGTGTTGTCATGTGACTGGAATATATTATTTCTATGACTCTCAATTTTATATTTCTCTCGAAACTCAGTAACACATTCTCTGTGGTAAATGACATGAATTATTAGCGTTTGAAACAAGAAAAAGTGATTACTCAAGAAAGTTTATCTAATTAATTAACTTATAGACATGTGCGTATCAGAGAATGGAGATGGGGTTCTGGTTGGTTAATTTTGTTGTTTTGGGACAAAAGCATTTGTTTAATAACAAGAACCAAATTAGCAATATTTCACTAAGATAGAAATAACATTTACTTTTGAGCCTTCAATCCAGGATTGAACTTTAAACTTGCTCTGTGCTGCCACCACCTGTCTCGTATTTTGTTCCACCTGCTGTACATATTCATTATTATGATGTCATAGTTACAATTACAAGGTACTTACTTTATTATTTTGAGATTTTTTATCATTTCTTCCACCACGTTGTGTTTGGTTGGTTCTGTCTTGTTGCTGTAACGTAGACATTAAATAAAATACCTGTAACCCCCATGATAATTCAAGGAATAATGTCACCATTGTCACCTAATTATAACTGCTTACATTTAAATCAGGCTAAGCACATATTTTCTGTAGCTAGAGATATGTTCATAGTCTGCTAAAGTTTAATTTAAAGAGTTTCAAAAGCATAATAGCATTTTAAAAGAACAATACGAGTCGTCTGAATCCTTTAAATGAGCTTCACAACTCCCTACATATGTTTACATTGGCTTGAATAAAAAAGTGAAACACCTTAAAGGGATATAGAAAATATTTTAATTTCATAGATAAATAAGAAGATCAAACAAACCGATTCAGGTCCTTGTTCGATCCTCTCTTCATGAGGTGGCTTCACATTATGAACAACCTGTTATTAATGTGGATACTAATTAAAAGATTATGAAGATTAATGACAATAAATATCATCTTTATCATTGCTGGGAAAACTCGGCAAAGAATTTACAGATTTACTTGAGATATTAAACATTATTGCATAAGCCTAAGTTATTGCTGTGGACCAACAGTTTGCCCGTGGACCATGTGGTCTTTTTTTCTTATCTATAATTACTGCATAGCAATGTTATTAAATTCATACAATTCTTGTATTTGGAAGAAAACAAGTTTTCATATCGAAACCCTTGTAGTGAAACAATAATACAAACATTGCAACCCATATCAAAATCGTTTGTAATAAAAAATGGGCTATAACAAAGTTTATTGTGAAATTGACCAGAAACATATGAGAGTACCTTATCAGGGGAATCCCCACTCTTCCTTCTCCAATCTTTATCTTCATCAGCCGCGCTCGATCTGCGACGATTCTGTGGCTGTTGTTACAAGGTGGGGGTTGTAGGCAAGATGACAAAAAAACAATATAGAAACAGAAGTAAAATGCTCTTTAGCCCTTTAGAATACTAATATATATTAAAGTAGTCTGGGTGTTGGGGTGATCTGGCCTAAATTCCAGCTCCTCCGAAGAGGATCCACATAGAATAGAACCTTTAGAAAAACTAGTCTAAAAAAGGGATGTAAATTGGTACAAATCCAAAGTTACTTTTTAGGATGACATGCACAGCAAAATCAATGCATTGTTTAATTAGTAAAGTAGTAAAGTGAAAACTATGTTAAATATAAATGACTACAGTGGCACCAAGTAATGTTTTTCATATTAAAAAGAATAGAAACAAAGGTAAATCTGATGGGGTAATAATACAGCAACATTTGAACACTCATGACATGGTCCCAGGAAAATAAAGGGAGGCATTATGACATCACAAAGTCATGCACACTGCATACAAATCAAACCAAGTTAAACCTGAGAATAAATGACATGACGACCAGGTAACTTCAATGGAAAGATGGGATGAGAAGTGAAAGTAGTAAAAGGATATTAGTATATTAAAACTATAACCCGAATAAATAAAAATTAAACAGAAAAATCTGAAAGGAGACAGAGGGAAGTAAACAACTAGAAAGAAAACGTTTCAAAAAAGGTTTCATAGTTTTTCTAACCTGTAGGAAACAGGTAGAAAACATACAACTTAAAATGATTAATATAATCTTAGTCTTACCTTGTTATTTATGTGAACTTGAATATTCTGTGTTTTCCATCCCTCGTCGTATTCGCTCTCAAACACTTCGTTACTTGGTGCCCTCCGGTGGTTGCGCTGTTGCCTACGATTGAAATTAACACCTTGTGTTTGTGCAGGAGGGCCCAGGGGTTTAAGGGGTGACTTCTCCATGGATGTGTCGTTCGATTCACTTCCCGTTGATGAACGAAGCTTAGAGTTTGGATATTTATCGCTTAATCTTCGAACCAAACCACTTTTTGTCTCAGATTTCTTGCTTTCTGCCATGTTTTCTATTTGTTCATTATTCTGCTTATTTTGTGTTGTTTGTTTCCCAGTTTTCACAAGGTCACTTGAATGTGGTTCATTTACTGCAGGTTGCATATTTCCCAACCCATTTCCTCTGTTTACATTATACACACCATTATTATCACTTGGTTGTCTCATTTGAAACTCAGTAGGTTGCTGCCTTGGTGGATTTTGCCCGCTTCTTTCAAATGTCATACTGTGTAATATTTCCTCTTGATCCTGAAAGTTCTGTGCGTAGTATAGTTGGGGTTCTTGCTGCATCCTTGGCTCCATATGGTGGGTGGGTTGGGGTAGAGGGGGAGGGGGTCGTGAAGTGTCCACCCATGCAGGTAACCCTTGTTTTGGCCGATTGATATTATTCTGACGGATCAAATCACTGACTATGGCTTGGATTTCATTTGGATCTTGTTGTTGATTCATAAAATGCTGGTCCTGGTAGAACTGTGGTTCATAACCATACTGTGGTGGTTGCATCTGGTTCATATCAGATGCTTGGGGTCGGTAGTTTTGATACTGTTGATAGCTTTGTTGGCTGTAACCCGATGTTGGAGGCGCCATGTTTTGCCATTGTGGTTGTAACTCAGCGTAGGGGTCAGGTTGGGGTGAAGGGTAACCCCCTCTTTCCTGTACAATAGCAGAGTTTTTTTAAAATTCATCGAGCATCGTTAAATTAACTTAATGTCGAATCTGACAATAAAAATTGTATATGTTGTTGCTGCCAGGTGTATGTATTGGAAGTGTAAAAGAGATCTTCTGGGCTAGCAATTCTGTTCTTTAGGATCACGAAACAAATGCCAGCAGATCTCATTCGCACTTATTATAACGACTGGTTGTGCAACTTACACAAATGTTTTATTTGTTTATATTATAATTATCATAATCAACACAAACTAAATCCTAACCTGAACTGAAGGTCTGTGACTCGTCCAATCATTTTGCGGGAATCGAACTTGGCTGCCAGATGATTGGTTAGACCAAGGCACACCCCTAAAAATTAACCAATGAGGTCGAAACACACAATGTTGATTATAACATCATCATACCCAGACTTTTTCCCCCACACTTCGGCCCCTGTACTTTGTGATGTCACAATATCTCCAAGTTGGTTATTGCTGTAAGAACCTATGGGACCTGGGTTACAAACAACAGCATTAATATAATACATATATCAATATTGTAGACGAAAAATATTCACTAATGGAACACATGCATTAAACTTGTTCAAACCAACGAAAAAGTGTCGCAGCAGTAAAGAGACATGCCAATACAACCCTTTACAAGTCACATGTATACAAAAGAAAGATTATATTTTCAACTTACTTTCATCATATGAATGTGTGCGCGACCAGTTACCATGGGAACCAGAGTTAGAAGACCCAGTTCTCTGAAAAATTTAATTTAAACAAAACGTTACACTTTAATACTTGTTGTACAAATTTATTATCAGGAGTTAAAGCTATTCTACGTTTTGAATGAATCATAACATCAAAAATGCATATGGTTATGGTCTCTTTCTCCTAAACCATACAATCCTTTTTCAGAGCAGGGAGCATTTATCACTTTTACATAGTGTGCAGTAACTGCAGTTTTAGATTAAAATGAAATGTAAAACCGACTCAAATTTAGGCTGCAAAATACGAAGTATGTGATAACACAAACACCTACCTTTATGTCTGGACCAACGTAACTATCAATGAAACTTTCTAAATCACAAATCTCCGACGAAAACATTTCGTTTGGACCCATACTGCTACCTTGAACATGAGACATGGCGTTCATATTGAAGGAACTATTTCAAACCATGCAAGAACCGTGTATCGTTACCTTTTTCTCCTTCTCTATAGTGACCCTCTCATTGCTTTTTTCTTCAAAACATATTCTCTCGTTTACGAAGGTCAGATTTCGATGTTTATTGCAAAATACAAATATATAATAGTAGGGTGGGAGAAAATGGGACACCTTTTGATGCTATTTTACCTCAGTTGGTAGTAAACAAATTATATTCAAAGAATTAAAAGTGATAAAATGATTAAAGTGGTAATATTAGGGTGTGATAGGACATTCTCATTCTCATTCTCGAACATTTTGTTGTAAACACAGAATATTTACTATATCATATAACCGTACCTATGTGACTCAAAGGAGCGCTGGTAAAAACGTTCAGAAAATATGTGATTTAGGTGATAACAGTATCCCATCTTACCCCACACTACAGTATATTAGTTCTTGCAGATTAAACAGGTATTATACATAAATCTATTCTAGGCAATTTTTAACTTTCTCTGTTTTTAATTTTCATGATTAGTTAAACAACCCAATCATTTTTCTATACAATGATCGCGGTATTTAAAACAATTTTCGCCCACGGCGGTGGTTTGATTTAAACAAGTACCATACCTTAAACGCCAGGAAATCTACAACTTATTTCTTCTGCACGACTTTTACCGGCGCAACAAAAAACTACAGTAGCAACCAACGAGAATAACATACAAGTAGTGGCAAAGATGACGGAGAACTTATCTTATGTATCAGAAGTACCAGCACAACAGGTCAGTTTTGTACAAATAATTTAGCAGGTTCGAAGTAATTGACTGAATAGTTGATTTTGAATTTTTTCATTGGTTTGAGACAGTCGGGTGAATGTAACTTGCATGGCTGGGGAACAACAATCATTATAATGGGAGTCTTGTTTTATACAACTAATACACTACTGATTAAAGATAACTGGCAATTGCCATTGAGTGCCTTGCCGAAGACACATACGCACAGTGAAGGGCAGCATTGAGCCTCGAACCCGCATAGCTGCATGGGCTTGGAGACGCACCAACCACTTTGTCACAGTGCCAATCTTTTGGATTCAAACCCATTTTTATTATGTTAATAAAATGAATTAAAGTTTGAGGTTGACCTTGGAAATTAAACCAATATTGTGCTTCAGGTTGGAAGCAGCGCGACTGAGGAAAATGAAATGAAAGAAATCGGTTAGTACCTAGAAAAAATGTCAGTAAATAACTTCAATACAAAAAGATTGTAAAGTTACATTACGTTTATTATTTATACCGAATAAATTAAAATTTGCAGTTGAACTGCAGTCACCGAAGCGTAAAGATAATAAAGGAGTGACTGTGACGTGGAAAAACGTCAGAGCGACGGTAAAAGAAAGAAAAAATATTTGTGGAAAAATTATTCAAAAAGAAGCAAATATTTTAAATGGCGGTAACTATTTAGAACGCTTACCTGTGTTTTTTACCTCAACCACATAAAATAAAAATGATGTAGCCTACCTATAATATTACTCACTGTTTACGCTTTAACAACAATTTTTATTCAGTTTCTGGCCATGCTAAGACCGGTTCTTTACTCGCGGTCATCGGCTCAAGCGGATCTGGTAAGACAACCCTTCTCAATACTTTGACGTGTCGGAGAATCAAGTCGCTAGATGTCACAGGAGAGGTAGGGCTACTTAACCTAATAATGTATCCGGTAGTTGGTATTTGTTTGAGTGATTCCCCAACTTAGTGGTTAACGCTACGGTTGTCTTAGGTTCTTGTAAATGGTGCTTCTATGGGAGCGGATATCTCCAGCATATCCGCATACGTTGAACAAGATGATTTGTTTATGGGGGAGCTGACGGTGAAGGAACATCTCATGTTTACCGTACGTATGTTGCCATGTAGTGTACAATATGATCGCAACTACTATGAACAACACCATAATTTATACATATATTGTAGGGTGGGGTAAGATAGGACACCTTTCATTCTATTTTCTCGTCTAATTTGACAGTTAACAAAGAATATTCAAACAATTATATAACCGCATCTTTACGACTCCTATAGATAGCTGTTTATCATTTAAAACACGATCAGGATATTTGAATAGTATGAGCTAAAGACTTGCTATCTTGTCCCACAGAACTATATCCATTTTTTGATAACTCCTACAATAGTATAAGGTCTATGAAACATAACACCCATGTTAAGTTACATTCAGAACAAACCTTTACCTAATTGTGAAGTAAATTTAGTAACTTGGGGTGGTGGGCGAAGTCTGACATTTTGCTAGATTTTTAAACAAGGATCTTAACCAAATAGAAAATAGAACGTAAAAAGCGGTCATATATTCGAAAATAAAACGTCTTTACGTCGCGATTTCAATAATCAACACCACAGGCACAATTACGAGTGGATCCTTCAATAACAAAAATCGAAAAACGAAAGAGGGTTGATGACGTCATAGAAGAGATGCGACTACAAAGATGCCAGGACACAAGAATCTGTGCACTAGGTAGCGACCAAGCGCTGTCAGGAGGGGAACTAAAAAGACTGAGCGTTGCGTCGGAGGTAGATACGTCATAATTAATTGTTATAAAATAGCAAAATAACAATATAATGTCTTACCAGAGAAACTGCAAAACGTGGATAAATATTAAAGGGCCTAAACACACCCCACGTCACTTTTATTTTTTATGGTAAATTCATAAAGCGACCGTTTTATTGATTCCAAAAATACTTTGCTGATTAAAATTGGTCCAGTATAGGCGGAGATATTCGTCCTCAAACAGTGATCTCTAGCGCTATCTTTTTTTTACTACGAGCTCCGTGATTGTGACGTAGGAACGTACTAGTTAGTGACTGATTCATTCGTAAAAGCGGAACCTGCCTTTTTTTTGTTCCTTTTTTGCGCTTTTTTTGTTCTCTCGTTTTTCGCTGAAAACACTGCCTCTCGTCTTTCTGAATGAGAGCGGCCACGCTTCAACAATTTTGTGACGTGATTGTCACGTGGGTAGTACACTTCTCAATTTTTTTCGCCACGCAACTTTCAAATCATTTTTTTGAATTTCACGGTGTTTGAGCTGGAATATCTTTGGTTATACAGAACCGATTAAAACAAGTAAGGTGTCGTTGGAATTAGAAAAACACACTCTATTGATTAAAGCGAAGTACATTTGGGGTGTGTTTAGGCCCTTTAATGCAGAGAGCGTTTCAATGAAGATGTGATATATTTGCAACTTGGCCTAAATCCCAAGGCGTATTATAGCGCTGCACAGCCTATTATAAAAACACGAACGCGCAGGACATTTATAAAGTAAATTGTTCTATCGCAAGCGTATATATTTCGAAATTAACTAAAGTGCTGATTCTACAAATAATTGTTACCGCTTCTTTTGCCAAAAAAATTGTTAATGAAAACCCGAAAACGAAACTAAAACGAGATTATAATTTGGTTTGTTGAATATTTTTGTTTAGTTCCTTGCCAAACCAGCTATTATGTTTTTGGACGAACCAACTTCTGGGTTGGATTCATATCTTGCTACTGTTGTGGTCGGTTGCATGAAAGAAGTTGCCAAGAAAGGTTGGTGGAAATACCAACTGTTGATATTATAACGGAAATATTGCAGGGTTGGGGAAGATGGGACACAATTGTTACATAACATACAAATATCGTTCTGATCATGTCTTAAACAATTAACAACGGTATATGGGAATCGTGAGGATACGGTTTTATAATTCCTTGAACATTCTTTGTTTATTATTAACTGGGAAGAAAAAATAGAATAAAAAGGAAACCCCCTACCTTACTATATACACACGTTGACGTATTATTGACTTCAATGTTTACACTCATGTGCCGGGATTCTCTTTTGTGCGTGGTTGGTTCCTTATTTTGCAGGTACCCCTAGCTAACCTGGACTGTATAGGTTATAGATTTGACGAATTATACGGCACGTATACAAGTCTAACTTGTGCGAGTTACATTTGGAACATATATATCAATGATTGATTTGACTCGTCACTCACAGATCCAGCACAGTATTAATGCCCATGGTAAAATACAGTCATGACTTTAGCATTGACAACCCAGTAAGAAATGAATTGGTGATTTAAAACGCGCAGCCCCATTTTAAACGCACATAACCCCCGCTTAAACCTGAATTCTAGGTTGCACCGTTATCTGTACAATACATCAACCAAGCTCTGAAGTTTTTGAAATCTTCGACGACCTGATGATTCTAGCTATGGGTCGAGTGGTTTACCATGGAGAGGTTGCGGGTGCAATGCAACATTATGCGCGGTAACTACTTTATCGACATATACGCGTGGCGTGACAACAGTGTTTAGAACGCCTGGTTGCCTCCGACCTATTGGTGATGGGTTCAAGGCATCTCGCTGCTACCTGTGGGCGTTTGAGTCTTTGGGCAAAACACTCAACTGTATAATTGTTTCAACCCACAAGTAACTCCTTTAGCTGTAATGAACTGTCTAAATTGCCTTACATACAAAAAAACACCTAGAAAGTTACGTACATGGTAATTTGTAAACTGGCACGAGGTGTATGAAACAGAACACCCTTGTTATAACTACTGGCACTGCCTCGTACCAGCACGTGAGAATAAACCAAGTTCCATTCATACAGTTGCTTAAACGTAAATATATAAAAAGCTGTTGTTTTGAATGCATGAATGTAAATTATTGCCCCTTGCGTCGACGGGCAATAGCATATAGTCGATAAAACACGAGTGTTCTGTTTCATTCATCTCGTGTCCCGCTTACAAGGTATCACTTAGTGGGTGATACCGTTTTTGGTTGTTTGTCTTCGCGAGTATTTTTGTATTCCCAAAAATACAAATATATATAATTAAAGCAAATGTTGTTTTACATCACAGAAACGGTAGTGTATGTCCCGCTAACTACAACCCAGCGGATTTTTACATCAAAGAAGTTTCCATTGTTGCTGGCGAGGAAAACAAAGCAAGGTAAATGTCCTATGTTTCTGAATAGTTTAATATATAGTAGGGTGGGGGAAGATGGGACACCTTTTCAATCTATTTTCTTTTCCAATTTGGTAGTAAAGAAATATTTAACGATTTTTTATAAAACTTTATCCTCACGGCTCCTATAGACCGTTATTAATTGTTTAGAACACGATCAGGATATTTAGTTATTATGTGTCAAAGGTGTACCATCTTCTCCCACCCTACTATAACTATTCTTGTTCCTAATTATAACTTTTTCATTATTCAATTGACAGGGAAACTATTGATAAATTGGCGAAACGTTTTGAAACTTTAGATGAAAAAGATACATCGAATTCAAGTACCAGCAAGAAATGCGACGACATTAGTAAGGTGAAAACTTTTGCGTGAACGTTTTAACTTAGATAGTTTTAAAACCACCATCGATTGTGGTTAACTGTAATATGGAATTGGATGTTGTTGAATTTTATCCTATATACGTGGGTGAGATCATATAGCGTGATATGACAGACTTGGGATAAAGGTAAGAGTTGGCCCATTACCCGACACCCATATACTGCTTATACAAACCATTAGTGAATACTTAGTTGACAGCACCGTTAACAGTATACGTATATCGAGTATCGAACCCGTTATCTTTTGGTTACAATATAAACGCCTATAATTTGTAATTTTTATCAGAAACAAGCACGAACCAGTACCACCAAATCACGCTACAGGGTCAACTTTTTACGGCAGCTTTTACCCTGTTTGTTTCGAGCTATTAAACTAACTTTTAGAAACAATGTTATTCGCGCAAGATTCTTTGGAAACTGTGTAAGTTGAATACCATTTAAATCCAAAAGTATGTCTAATGTCTGTCTATTTTAAAATAACACAACATATATAGTAGGGTGGAGAAAATGGGACACTTTTCAGTTCTATTTTTGTCGCATTTGGTAAGTAAACAAAGAATATTCAATGAACGACTCTCATAGATCTTTGTTAATTGATAAAAGAACGATCCGAATATTTCGATATAATCTATAACTTTGTCCCATCTTACCCAACAGTAATAAACCATATTAGCTTAGTGTGTATAACCATTTTTTTAGTTCACAGGCCTCGTCATAGGTTTGGTGTTTCTCCGCACGTTTAATACGCCATACTCAAGTAAAGAGGTCCGAGACATCTATGGCTTATTTTTTATTCTAATATTTTCAGCTACAGTTAATGGAACAATCACAACTGTGCAGGTGAAAAACACACAGTATTTTGTTACTTCTGCTACCAAACACTGTAAATAAATATGAATAACCTTTGGGCAGTTTGCATCTACTGGTAGAGTAGGGTGGGGGGAGAAGATGGGACACCTTTTTATTATATTTTCTGATTTCATTTGGTTGTATACAAAGAACATTTAAAGAATTATAAAACCGCATTTTCACGACTCCCATAGCAGACCGTTATTAATTGTTTAAGACACGATCAAGATGTTTAAATAATATGTGCTAAAGGTGTCTTATCTTATCCCACAGTACGATATAAAATACGTAGTGTATTTCCAACATTTTCCTGCCTTATCAAATACCTGACGCGGGGGACATGTGTGGTATGGTGTGTAAGAGCCTCTGTATACTGTTCTGTATCACGTAAAATGGTTTTAAGCTTTTATGTTACAGTAAGTTATGTCTGAAAGGGAATGTTTTACGAGTCTGCCAATCTAGAAGCGTAACAGTTACGTCACGATTTTTTACATTTAGTGACCCAACTGGTGGCACAGCCAGAAAAAATAAGGGGGGAGTTTAATCAACAAATTTCAAAAGTTTTTTTTTTTAATTTCTTTTTGTTATTTAAATTTTTTTTTGTTGGTTTATAAGGAAAGGGTCGCGACCCCTAAACCCCCTCTGGCTGCGCTACTGAACCTAATCATTTGTTTCACAGGCCTTCCCGCTACAGATCGAAGTTTCAGTAAGAGAACATCGAAATGCTTTATATTCTGTTGCTGTGTTTTTTCTCTCGAAGAATATAGCGGAGTTGATGTCGTTTACTTTAATCCTTATAGTCAAGTCCATGCGAAATGGCGTGGGTTCAAAAATGGGGCGTGCGAAATGGCGTGGGTTCAAAGCTCGACGCTGCTAGTGTGTTTTTAGCAATAAGACACAACCCTAATTTATCCAGCCAATAAGTGTACGTATAAATTGCTAGACATACATATATACATTTAAAAAAAAACTAAAAAAAAACAGGAGAATAATTACTCGTGGCTTATATTGGAACTCGAGAAGCCGGAAATACGACAGGATAAATAAGTTACATTCAACCATTTATTCATTCATAGTGGTTCCTAAAGTCGCAAATTGCCCTACTACGCAATCCAAACCCATAAATTTACGAAAAGCTATATCATCGTTCTTTACAATAAACCTAACAATATAGACAAATTTAAATCAGCACAGTGAACCTTTCCAGGATTATACCCCGGTGTCGGCCATTTCTTCCTGTACGTGCTCATAGTGGTAATATTGGTGAATACGTGTGTTTCAATTGGATATTTCATCGCATGCCTTGCGAAAAATCAACATACAGCTCTAACTTTTGTGCCGCCTGTCGTGTTGCCGATAATGATACTATCAGGGGTATTTATAAACGAGAGGTAATTCTAAATAAGTGTTTTCAACCTATCATGTCTCGGGTTCGCATAGTTTCACCAAATATATAGCTCTCATGTACACCCTACATAGGATTGATTTCACCATGTTTAAGCCTGTATTCCTTTTTTTCTAATTAGCAGTAATCGGCCTTAAGGTGGCTGTACACAGTATCCGGAATTCGACCGTTTTGTCTGTTTTGTCCGGATTTCGCTGCCCCATGCGGAATTGGACACGGTTTTGCATACGGCTTGGCATGCCGGATACTGTGTTTAAAAGGGGCATAGCGGCAAAAAACAAGGGCATAATGAGTACCGGCCAGTTCGTGCCTCTGCCCCAAAAGGCAACTATACTACAATTATAAAAAATTGCAGTTAGGTTCATTTAACATTTTTGAAGCACTTTCCGACCTATGTAATATATAGACCTATGTATAAATTGTATGAGTGTTGGAATATTGCGTCAAACCGGACATAAATCCTATGGTTTCCAAACAAGGACCTCACACTATAGATAGATTTTATTAAACTCTTATTACTACGTCATAAATATCATGGCGTCATCATAAATATCATGATGTCATCGCAGAAACGTCCGCGTCTATCTACAATGGATCAAATATTTATCTTGGTTCGACTATTCTAGTAAGTTGCTAATGGTCAACCAGTGGAGGTCGGTAGAGAGCTTTGGTAAGTGACGTCATTACTGTGGGGTAAGATGGGTATATAGTTATAGCACATAATATCCCATATTTCTTAATTGCATAATTTAGAGTTGAGAAAACACGGTTACCGTATATATGATTCCGTAAATATTATTTTTTTTCTACCAAATGAAACAATAAATAGAATGAAACATGTCCCATCCTACCCCAATCTACTATATAATACGTTACATCCGCGGTTCCCAAAGTGGGCGCCGCGGCGCACTAGTGCGCCGACGCAACTCGTCAAGTGCGCCGTGAAAATTTGCAGAAACATTTCCAATTTAGCATGGTCGAGATAATTGATTTGTATTAATATTTTATTGCAATATAAATTGTTGTTTTATATAAAAATCCAACGTGTTTGTTCAATAATAAAATTTAAAAAGTTTGTTTTCGCATTTCTATCTGTACAGTAGATTTGTATATTACGTAACAATGCCAATTATTTCTTTCGGTTTGCAATAATCATGTCCAGACTGTGGTACAACACTTTTCATATGCTTAAGTTTCATATGCTTAAACGAGCCTAATCTTAAAATACACGATAAAACTGTAAAAATGCGTTTTTATTTCTAAGACCTTTGGCTAAGTGCGCCGCAAACATTTTGAATAGCTCAAGTGGCGCCGGGTGAAAAAAAAGTTTGGGAACCACTGCGTTACATAATATTTTTGTTTATCGCGCGTCTTACCGAAGAAATTCAATCAAATTATTATTTGTCATTCTAGAATGTGACGTCATACAGAACAATGGTACAGTGTTAGTGACATCACAAACAAATAGAACCTTGGACTGCTTGTTCCGGAACGGAAATGACGTTCTGGAATATTACGACATTGACCAGGTATGACGTAATAATTACAAGTGCGTAAAGTTAGAAATAACATTTCATGTTTAGGAAAGGTTTGGGGAATATTTTGGCTGCATGGTGGCGGTGTTGATCGGGTTCCGGTTACTAGCGTTCGCGCTACTTTTCAGAAGATTTCGAGATTAGTGATGTCAGGAGATTTCGAGAACAGTGACGCCATAATACTGATCATCAACTAACATGTTTCATGTTATGTGTTTACGAAGTAACAGACAATAAACGACCGAGATTAAGCAGAAATGCTTGTAATCATTTTGTTACCCTCGCGTATCCGAAAACCGACAGTCGGTATAACATGGGTGTTCTGTTTCAAACACTCCGCGAGCCAGCTTACGAGTTACCATGTATGTTACTTTGTGGGAGATTTTTATGTGTCGCTGATAATTCGGACAACCCATTAGTGACCACTGGGTAGGCGCATCTGTTCTGCCCAGTGACACATACGCCCAAAATGGTAGCAGCGAAGAGCCTTGAACCCATTACCTATGGGTTAGAGGCAGGCGCGCTAACCACTTTGCCACGACGCCGGAATCATAAGGCGTAAACTTATTGTTACGTCACAATGGATAACAATCATCAGCGCTCACGTGGTTTCCGCGAATAAACAATTATTATTGCTCGAACAACATTTCGTATTTGTTGACCGAAAACGCTATTACATATTCTAAAAAATATACCAAAGTCAAACTTTACCACAGTATACTGTTTTATTGATAAAACTCAAAATCCAAAACAAATCAGAAAACTTTTGTTTTCGTAACAAAACACCAAACTGTATGACAAAGATGTAACGACAAAAGTCCCCAGACGAAAATATCTCGTCGATACGCTCCAGTGGGCTTACGTCATTGTTTGAAAACCCGATCAATTGGACTCGAGTGTGACGCCACAATGCCCATTATGAAAAACAGACGCGCGTTCAGACAGGTAGTGACAAATGTTTGTCCAGTTTCTATCTACTTTAAATATGTAAAACAAGGTTTAGGGAAACTAAAGTAAGCATTTAATTCTTGTAGAACTGTTAGGTTGCTTGTAATAACACATTGCAAACGAAAATTAACTACAGGATTATTTTTGGTTTGCTATACTACCAATAGCGGTGCAAAAAGTGAGGGAAATTTTAAATGACTCATACGTCTATCTCCTTACTGAAGTGGCGTATATTGCTTGATCTTAAACGATACTTTGTTGCCAATCTTTTGTTTCAAATCAATTGATTCGTAATTATTACGTCATAAAGGAGAAACATGGTTACATAGAAACCTGCACCGCCTCACAACGCGAAAGATTCGTCAATAATTGATACAGGAACTAGCACAGAGCGAAAGTTGCTTGGTCGATATGTGCGGTTATACCTTTCAACTGTACACCAGTTGTTACAAAACATACTTTACGTTTACACGTTTACAGTTGTCTCGTGAATTTGTAGAGTAATTGTCGATAAGACATTTGATTTTGCAAGATTTTTATAGAGCCCTTTTAAAGTGTAAAGATAAGATTTGATCCTTTTAAAACAGGAATGCAGCAGTATAACGGGTAACAGCAGAAGGCTAGTCATTATGCCTTGTCCTGTGAGATAAACGCAACGTTCGAAAATTGGCGCTTGCCATAAAGGTAGCAGTTAGTGAAACGATGCGACGGTTACAATGTACAATGTTTACATATGAGGTATAAATACAATTGGTCGGTCGGAGCAAGATACTACATTTTTTATTCTTCTTTCATTTGGTGATAAACGCAGAACATTTAAAGAATTATATAACCGTAGCTTCAGATTCTAAAGAAGCGTTGTTGAATATTAAAACACGATTAGGAATTATGGGATATTATGTGCTAAAAGTATCCCATATTACCCCGCAGTACTATATAGTTCAAACAACGGGTTTGTAATATAGAGAAAACGAATAAACGTTGAACTTTATATTTCAGAATAAATTGTTTTGTAATACTTAATAAACTGTTACGTAGCCATGGCGACTGATGACGTCGAAATGAATCTGCACGGCGAACAGAAGGTATGTGACGTCATTGTGACGTATAAAAACAACCCATTAATAAAAGTTATTTTTTCGCAGGATATATCATGGATCTTCGACCAGGTAAGTGACGTCATAACTACTGTTACGCCACAAACAACTTTTTTATTGTAGAATATGTTAAAACGATTGTGACAATCGCTATTATGTTTTTTGTTCAATAAAGTAAATATTCCATTGTTACAAAATAATTAACTATTCTAGTACGTGGGTCCAACGGGGGAAATCCCTGTTTCGAAATTCGAAGACATTGTTGAAGAATATCGTAAATCGTTATCGGAGGCGACAATAAGAAAACTTCTTAATTATGCGGATAAGAATAAAGATGGTTACATCACAAAGCAGGAGTTGTTAAGACTGGTAAGCTTAATTATGTCGTCATCAATCTATTTACCAATTTCGTTGTCGTTTACATTATGGATAAAACTGTATAAGTTATGCGGTAAAATAAATCCAACCATCGAAGCTATTTTTATCTGGGAGCTCCTACTCCCACCCACGCGTTGTATTTCTGGGCTTTTTGTGCAAGAACCGTAAATAAGATCGTAACGCTTCGCTGGACACGGATTACGACATAATTACCGAAAAGTAACCGAAGATTGTATGCAAATCCCGTCAACCAAACAATTCTTTATTGTGATGTAACAATTGGAATGTTGCAACTATACACAAACAATGGATTCTAATGTTATTCTAGAATTGGTTCATTGACTGGCTTATCGTGCTTAAAAAATAGGAGAAAACTTATTATAATTGTGGATTCAATTACGTGATGCTAACAATCTTGTATCAATTTACTTATGACGTCCCATCATTATACAACTTGCGCGATTTCGAAAACTTAACTATACAATAATTCATTATTTTATCCCAACTGCTGTATAAACTTGTGTCTATGACGTAATCATTTGACGTCATACATACGTAGGAAAATGAAGACGTCGAGGTGGTTGCCAAGGCCACAGGGGTGGCAGCATCCGACCTCACTACATTTAAACGTGGAGTGAAGTTTGCTGGTGACATGGTGCTGACTAACCAACACGACAAGGAATTATATTACAAGAAATACACTTGCTTGCCGCCGCCTTTATTTATGATATTGATCAGCGTTATAGAGGTAAGGGGAAAGTAACCTATTTTTTATATGATGGGCTCTTGAGAACCGATTTAAACCAGAATTGACCCATTACGATAAGCTCAACACTTTTTAGGACTGAAATGAATGAATGTTACATATTTATCCTCCCGAGGCAGGGCAATGACAGTGCCCGCTTACAGGTTACCACTTGTGCAACGTTGTGAGTGATTGTTTTCTGTATGTCTGACAATTCAGACAACCATTGGTAACCATTGGGTCGAAGAATGTCTGTTATATGTCTTGCCCAAAGAATATACGCTTTTCAGTATCGGTATCAAGCATCGAACTTCGTATCCTTCGTTTACAAGCACCTTACCACTAAGCCACAACCCATGCCACGACCAATGGTGAAATTATTCTGTTTTGAACAACTTGCGTTATTGTTACATAACAAAGCGCTGAAGAGGCATCTTAGTTGCTGACATAACAATGGTTTAAATAATGCTGATGTGTTGTCATAATATAACGCTGTTTATGACATTTTGTTATACGAGAATATACGCGAACAAGATCGTCGTATTATGACGTAAGAACGTATTCTTGTTTGTTTCAGTTAGCAGTGTATATCTACTATGGCGTCACACTGGGCGAATGGATGACGTATCACCCCGAATTATTGAACAGTCCCCTGATATTCGATCCGAGGAAACGACAAGAAGTTTGGAGATTTTTAACTTACATGTTACTACATGCGGGGTAGGTGGAATACATAGCGTTAGTATGTTTATAGATAGATACGGTAATATGTGCCTAACTATACCCGTGTTTTCGTACGTTACTGCAAGCTACGTTGCCGTAAACTTAGACACTGAATAGTAAACGATGCTGTTATGTTCTTTTACAAGCCAAACTTACCTTGGTTTTAACCTGAACTGAAGTATCTTTATATAAATCAACAAACAGGTATATATCCCCTGCTGTGTTAAACAACGTTGAATGTGTATTTGTTCGTTCGTGTTACTGGGGTGTTAACGTGATTTAAAAGAACAAACAAATTAACTTCAACTTCAAACAACATCGCGAGTAGACGCATTTTATTATTTGTTCTTTTAAAGTTAAACTAATAAGAACATGGCCTACTCAGTACGTAGGCAATGGTACGGAGGCGCAATGAAGGTTAAAAAACAAACGTCAAGATTCACGCGCTATGAAACGTCAAAGCGAATTAATGATTAATTAACTCACAATACCTTTCTCGAATAAACGCTCTTAGGGCGTTGGTTATTATTACGTCACAATGGCCTAACAAACAAACCGTTTTCAGACTCGAACACATTCTCTTCAATTTATTGATCCAGCTATTACTTGGTATCCCCCTTGAAATGGTACATGGGGGCCTGAGAGTGGGGGCAATCTACCTTACTGGGGTGATTGGGGGTGAGTAATGAATATAATAAGTTGGGGTAAAATGAGATATGGGGCAAGTTGGGATAACTTTCGTAGACGGACAACTTTATATTGACAAATTGTGTTATGTAAAGGTCATGCTAATATACTGTGTTGGGGTAAGATGGACTATGCTCTCCCTCATTTGGCTGTAAAAAATATTTACTAAATTATACAACTGCCGCCTGACGATTCTAAAAGAGCGATATTAATTTTAGTTGTTTAAACACGTTCTGGGACTATGGGAGATCATGTGCCAACGACATCCCATTTTACCCTACAGTATTATATCAACTTATTGTTAAATGTTTGGCAGTCTCGTATAGTATGACAATGTACACTGTCGAAATATGAAATCATTATAGGACGATTTTACTAGCGATACGCAGTAACGTGACCGAATGGCGTAAAGTTGTTCAACGAAATTAGATCCCAAGCCGTGGCTTACCAGGTAGCTTTAAAGATATCTTTAGTAGATCCTGCCCATGCCAACACTGCACATCTATCACGGACCGCATAGCCTTGTATTTCATATAATTATCTGTCTCATTGCTAACTGCTTACAATAGTAGTTACAAGTTATTTTTCAAAAGAAATTAATTGTTAAAACTTCGCTAAAACTGCATTAAGTGCTTGCCACAACGGTATTAGTTGGATTTCTAAAGATTGTGCTGTTAAACGTGGAAAAAATGGGTCGAAAAAAGATAAATATTTTCTTATGAAACGTCTTATTTATAGCCGATTCACAGGTCAGAAAACACGTATTTACTAAGGTTTTAATCGTTCCGTTTTCCAATTACAGTGCGTGTTTAAGCGAGCTACGGTGCTCTTTAAACCGAGAATAATTGGCTAGAGCTTGTGGGCAACATGTTAAATTAAACATGGTTTAAATAGAGAACACACCCTGGCACTTATACGTGCATATAATGATAGTAACAACGAAGCAATGATATGTACGTCCCATGGGAATGTTATCACGGCATATGTTCTAATGAGATAATAATGTTGCAATGCATACGGCGAAAGACGTTACTCTAGGAAGGGTTTAAACAACATTTAAAATAATCGTTATTCTAGTATTTTTTTATCAATTGCCAACAATGAGTTTAATAAAAACGAAAAATGATGTCACAAACACGGAAATGACATAAAGCTTTCCGAACGTTTCGGTTGAGCGACAATTCTTACGCCTCCGGTGCGGTAAACAATCTATTTAAACGTCACAAAGGTGAACAATCTGTGTACATCCTGACCTTGCAAGTCCCACATTAACGGTATATTTGTCTCTTTATCTTGGCATAGAAATGATGGTTGTCATATAATATGTAAATAAAGTTGACAGAAAATATATTCTGCTGCACGAATGTTTAACTACCAATGTTTAACTAGGGTGTATAATACTCTGCTGTACAGTATGGTTCTTTTTTTAGGGGGAAACAATTAAAATAACCAAACAGAAATATATTAGATTGAAACCATAAAAAGTCCGAACTGTTCAATTCAATTACAACAAAAAACTAAATGTAACAACTTTTTTTTACATGGTATTCAAATAAAATTCAATTACAGGACATGGGCAAACTTGTACACACATCTCCAAATAGTCCACTGACTTTTCTTTCACTTTATTTCCAGGTTCGCTGGCAAGTTCTATATTTGACCCTTACACACCATTAGTTGGCGCTAGCGGGGGTGTTTATTCATTATTTACTGCACAACTAGCAAATGTTGTATTGGTAAATATTTCTTTTTTTAAACTAGTTTTAAAATGTCCTGCATCTTAAAGCCACCTGTAAATTGTGAAAAGTAGTCTAAATTTCCAACAGTAAATAAGTAAACACTTTATGATTCTTCCCTTTTTGTAGTAATTTACTTTGTTAAACTGACAGCTTGACTGATCCGCATATATTGTTTAAACATTAAATCGTTATTGCATTGTAACACAAACTACATCTTGTTTATAGAATGGAGATGTAATGCATAAACTCTCAAGTCTTCTACGAACAATATTTGTCGTCTTTATTCGTAAGTTCACTCTTTTTTTATGTGGCCTATGTCTATACATGTTAGGTGAATGAATGTAACTTACTTTATCCTCGCGTGGCCGGAAAACAACAGTCGTTATCACACGGGTTTAACACCTTAGAGTTACCATGTATGTTACTTTGTGGGTGATTATTTTTTTTTATGTATGGCTGATAATTTAGACAACCCATTAGTGACCACTGGGTTGGAGCAATTGCCGTTAAGTGTCTTGCTCAAGGACACATACGCCCACAACGGTAGCAGCGTCAAGCCTTGAACCCATTACCTCTGGGTTACAGGCAGGCGCGCTAACCACTATACCAGGGCGCCGACCGAGGTGACCTGGTGTGTGCACCACAGTTGGCCTATTACCCCAGAACTTCAATATATCCACAACGTTACTATAGTACCTTACAGTAATAACTGCCCTCATGAATCAAAAAACTAAAATAATACAAACATTAAACTTACGTTGAGCAGAATGTTACCCTTAATTCACTTGTTCTTTCAGTTTGTGCCGACTTTGGATATTCAATCTACAGAAGATTCGAGACGACAGCAAGCGGGACAAAAGTATCTTTTGTAGCTCATGTTGCTGGAGCAATAGCTGGACTGACTATGGGACTAATGGTTCTTCATAATTTTAAGAAAAGCCTTCGAGACAAAATAGTTTTCTGGATTGCAGTTGGAGTGTTTTCTGCATTCATGCTCTTTGCAATATTTTGGAACATTTTCTGGCCCTACTACCCCACCATGTGACCATAGAAATCTAATTAATTTTAATCTATTGTAATACTGTTAGTAATCTCAGAGATTTTCTACAGTTGATGAATTCTACAACATTTTAACTGCCCTGGCTTAGTATGCTTGCTGTAGAATTAGATACAAAACTGATTAAGTTTCACCAGAGATGTGTCGGATAAACTATTTGCACGCAGTACTACCTACAGGAACAATCTTTTAATTATGGTTTCCGCTTTTCCGCATGTTTTTTTTGTAGCAATGTTATTTTGTGATCAATAAACACAGAGTTCAAAAAATGTACAACATTTTACAGTAGGCTAAGCGGGGGTTTAAAACCCAAATGGGGCCACAGCAGTGTTAGCTTTTAGCTGTGGGTATTAAAACAGTTTAAAGTCTTGCATTTCTTGTTCAAATCTACCAAGCTTGTTGTTTACAACACTCTGGAAGGCAGATCTAAATGGAAGACATAAATTTAGAGATACTGATTAAACAGTTTAAATAAAAGCAGTAACCATATATGTTTATGCAAAGTAGATAAACCTCGGTAAGTTGATTCGACGAACATTAAAGATTTAACTATCAAGATTTTGTAAAGGTGTTACAGGAATGTTAATTTAAAGCCAATAAATTTACAAACAACTCTGCTAAATACTGTTTTTACGGAAAAAATGTTAAATAGAATATATTTAACTATTGCTATGCACCATAGATTACCACGACCAAAATGTTTATTTTTAGTAAATTTTCATTAAAAATGCCCTGAGAACCACTGGGTTAAACACTGAGTTAAGATGCTTGTTAGAGGGTCAATACCTTGGAGTTGGTTAGAAGTATCATAAGACACTCCTGCTTCATGCTGGTGCGGTAGAAAAACTGAGACGAAATAGTTTTTAAGAGATTTAGTAAAAGAGAAATTGAAGAATTGTTATTGTTTTTTTAAAAAGGTTTCATGCTACTAGATTTGAATTGATTGTTTAAGCACAGAATATAGCATAAACAATTAGAAGTCAAGAAATAATGTTATATCAACTATGATATTGAAACTTATTATTACCCACAAGTGGAAGTTTCTAAGCTTGTTTGTTAATTTTAATGCAAAGGTTTATAACTTCCATTACATATTAACTTACCATTATGACATCACAAAGCTGTTCTTGGGTCATTATTATGTGACAATCCATCAACAGATGGATGAAACGCATGCTGAAAAAGTTGAATAATTAAATGAACAATTTCATTTAGTTAACTAGGGGACTAGGTATTAAGTTTCCATACCTGAATTATTGTTTGCAGTCTTAGTATTATTGTCAAAACAGTATTAAAATATTTTGTATTAAAAACATACCTGGTCACTAAGCAACCCATAGCTTTCCCTTCTTGCTTTTCGAATACGTTTCCAAAAACAAAATCCGGCACCAAATACTACAAGGAGGACAAAAAATACAACAATAACATAAACCACGGGTGATGTGTGATGTTCCTTATGCTGTTGCATGACAAGTTTGTGACAACTTAAGTTATGACTATCACGTTTGCAACAATACAAACCACTGCTGGATGAAGTCAAGCCTGAAATTGGAAAACAGACATGTTACCTTTATTATTAAATATCAATGTATCAATATGTTTGAGTCGGAAGGGTATATTAATAGAAATACACCAATGTAACTATGACATTTTTCAGAAACTATTCTGTTTTTTGAAACTTTGATGGCCTTTTTTGTGCACAATATGTGTCATATGGTTGAACACTGATATTGGGCCGGCTGTATTCACATGATAGCAAATTGTTGACTTATTCTAAAGCTGCCGTTTATAATGTTCATCGTGTTTTTATGTAGTAAAGTTACATGATATGTAGACACCACCTACTTACTAGGAACACAGAAGATTCCTTCATAAGTATACAATAACACCTAAACTATATCACATATATACACACCAGCGGTCCAGCACCTAGACATATTTATTTTACCTTTAAGTGTGAGAGAGTTGTTTGTGCCAATCACACCCTTAGTATATTGTTTCTTTTTATGAAACCAGTTGGAATCAGGAAACATTGTGCTACTACATTGTAGAGTGATGGAGGAACCTGACAGTTAAATATAAAGGTAAAATAGAAATTATTTAACAGTAATCCTAAACTCATCACTGGGTTTGGGCAATTGCTGTTAAGTGTCTTGCCAAAGGACATATAAAGGCCCACAGTGGCAGCAGTGTCAAGCCTTGGACTCTCTGGGTGAGAGGCAGGTGCGATAACCACTGTACTACTACTTTGACGCCGGACAAATATTATACAACAGCAGCATATATACCGAGGATCTACACAATTACTGGGAGAACATGAATATATCCATATAATTGTTTAATTAATTTACTCTTGAAGAGTGACAGACTGCATTTTGCAAGTTAAGAATCCTATGTGTCATTATTAATAAATATTAAATATCACAGCTAACCATATTCATTATCAAGAAAGTTTCTAGTTTTAGTTTTATTATTAATTTAAAACAATTTATTTACGCACCTTTTGAGTATGTGTGTTTTTCTACATGATGAGGTTTTACAGTTGTTGATTTGGTTGTTGTTGCAACTGTTGTTGCTGTTGTTGTTGTTGTTGCAGCCACATGTGGATGCGCATGTGTTTTTGTTGAAGTGTGTGTTCGATGAGTTGTTGTCGTTGTTGAAGCCACATGTGGATGTGCATGTGTAGTTGTTGTTGTTTGTGCATGGTGAGGTACTGACACTGTGTTAATAATAAAAGTTTTAAATGATGCTTGCAGGAAATTAGGCCCTAATACAGAATAAAAGTAATTATGCCTTCAAATACAGTGGGCCCATTGAAAATTATATTAACTAAAACTGCACCAGAACTAATATCAATATTTACCAGAAATAAATGAGTCTTCAAAAGAAGCTATATCCTAGTTAATAAATCATACAGAAAGGCAACAATTTACATAAAAACATCTATAGCTATATCTAATCATATCAATGTTGAATCACATTATAATGTGATTTAAAACATGAAAAGAAATCTTTTTTTGTCATTTTTTACAATACTTATATTAGTTACTCTTTTCACTGAATTTCTATCCACTAAAAAGATCAACTTAGTGAAACATAACTTCTGATAATCTTACCAGTAGCAGGCGGACAAGATAAACCGCTTGAATGGATTGTAGATAGTTTGTGCCCAGACACTCTTTGTGGTTCTCTGAAAAGAATTAATTGTGTTGTAATATTTTATCACAGCGGTCCTACTTATAACACAGGTGTTCTGTGGTTTAGAAAATCTATTAGTAGCTGGAAACACCTCTATCCATATTTATAGAAGTTTTAAGCTTTTGTACTTAATACTTTCTCCTGGCATCTCTTCTTATTTATTTAATACACAAGTTTAATTGAAACAAATGATTTAATACTTACTGGCATTGAATATCGTATAGATTATTATGTGTCCTTGATTGTTTCATTAACCATCTCTGGTATTTAAGTACATGGCAGTCGCAAATCCAATTATTTGCTTTAAAATTTAGTGTTGTCAACTTACTGAATGTGAACCAATACTGAGATGGAACGGTCAGTTCATTGCTCTGGTAAACAAACACAAGTTTTTGGAAACAAAGTTCTGGTAGTTGTAAGACACTTAAAGTTTAAACCACAAAATAATAAATTGCTTTGTCATTTAACCTATAGTTTTAGAATCTTGAATTCTAGCTCTGTTAAAAGTATTACACTGATGTCCTAAGTCTAGTCAATCGTTAGCTGGTGATCAGTATAAAAAAAAATTTGGTAAAAAAAAGTTTGACTGTAAATTTTTGTGGGTAAGTTAGGTATTCATGTCAAAATTTAACTTTGGTGAAAACGTCACCAGCGAATGAATTACCGATATGCTGTTGTACATTGGTATGCTAAATATTTAACATACGTACCTGAAGATCAAGTATCTGTAACTTTGTTAGTTTGGTGAAGGCGTGTTTGTGAATAGAACTGATGCTGTTTTTACCAAGAATTAATACCTGTTAGACAACAGTTTACTGTTATAACCCGTTAAATAAAAATATAAAAAAAATGCAAAAAAATTGTGAAAACCAAATGTTGGATAGCGAATTTAACAATTGTTGTGCAAGTAAAGAATCGTGCTGCGACCACATACGCTAACGCCCTAATTTTTCGGTCTTTCATAACGACCAAGCGGGAGGATTATACACTTATAAGGTATACCCACTGCTCAATACGTTGGGCACAGTATGTAAATGTTTTGCTAATCCAATGTTCACCATATTTAGACCACATTTAGTCTTTTATAACTAAATACTGCCCTACATCACGTGCGCTTACTTGCCTTCAATTTTACCAAATGATCTAACGCGTGTTGTGAAATAATACGAATATCGTTTCCCGCCAAATCTAAATACGTCAGGTTGCCCAAATCGGGCACAAAGTAGTTTTCAACCGTTGTGATTTTATTGTAGTCCAGATTTAACCGTGACAGGTGCGTCAAGCCTCTGCAAATAACAGATTTGAAATATAAACACATTATATATATTTATGTTAGGAAGCTCCCGAAGGAATAAAATTAATGTCACGTATTTATTTATTCTCGTGTGGCGGTGCTACAATAATGGACAAACACAGGAGTGGCCTATGCAATAATGTGGATTTTTCCTAATATTGCTTGCATAGGAGATATTATGCAACACTCACAATGCTTATTGCTTATCTATGCGTTGGTGTATGCGATTTGGATTATATTCACCAGGATGTGATCAATAGATGATTATTAGTGAAACAAGATAAAGTAAATATATATAACAAGACAGTACCTAAATTTTCGTTAACTTACCGGAAAGCATTGGCTTCAATAAGTGATAGATTGTTAAATGCAATTGTCAAACTTGTCAACTGCTTTGATCCAACAAAAGTGTTGTTTGTGATGTTCCTAATATGATTGTGGTCAAACGCCAACGATGTCCTTGTGACAGAAAGATCTGGGAAGTGAAAACATATAAAAACAAACCGTACGGTTTCTACATGAAAGTGCTTTGGGGAATATTTTAGGTTAGGCGTTTACGATTGTAAGATTCGCCTGTATAGGCTGTGTTTTGGTTCCAAGCGCATTCATAACCTCCGGCAATTTTCATAGTTGTATGTATGAGGCTTTTCATTGCATTTCTTATCCCATTTGGTAGTAAACAAAGAATCATAAAACCGTATCCCCACGACTCCCATAGACTGTTGTTCTCTGTTTAAAACACGATGAGAATATTTGAAAATTATGTGCTAAAGGTGTCCCGTCTTCACCCACACTACTATATAATAATCTTCAAAGTAAAACATGCTTCTAACATACGTGTGCAACTCACTGGAAGGTATTCTCGATAAACTTCTGTTTGAGTAGGTTGTGTGCGTTTTGTGGTTGTGGTTCTTGCCTGCCATACAACACGCAGCACAGAAAATCTAAATTGAAATGATAAAGTGATTTTAATCCGACATTTCAAATTTAATCGCATTTTTAAAAATATTATTAATATAAATAAAGTTATATATATGACATTTTAGCTATACAGTAGGTTGGGGCAAAATGGGTCACTTTTTCATTTTATCGTCCCATTTGGTATTAAACAAAGAGCATTTAAAGACTTATAAAGCAGCATCTACACGGCTCCCATAGACCGTTGTTAATTGTTTAAAACACGATCATGATAATTAGATATAATGTGCTAAAAGTGTCCCGTCTTACCCCACAGTACTGTACGAGACAGTAAGAAAGACTGCTAAAGTTTTGATGACGCAACACAAGCAAAACTATATCTTTACACGTTGGCGCTAACAACGACAACGTTAATTGCATAAAATATTATCATAAAAAAACAAGGCTCACCGTAACCAAGAAACACGCTTGTCTGAACATGTTGAACCCGAAATCCAAACGTTTAACAAATCAACTAAAAGTGATTTTCGCTTTAACCTGAAAATTCCATCTCTAACGGTTAGCCAGTAAGACGTGATGACATCCTTTGTTACATCGTCGCGAGTAACAATGTAGCCTCGGGGTTAATCTATTATGAACGCGACGTTTTCTGCCCGCTGCCGTTCCATTAATTGATTAAGAGTCAAAATCTATTTTATACATAAAACATCATCCTCGGCTACTCCTTTATGTCACAACCATGTTTTTATCGAGGTGAGATTCGAACCCAGTACCTGAGTACGACAATGCAGTAACTATTCACGTTACTAACATATATGCAAACCGGAGGTTAATGATCCATCTTCGGCACAAATCTCCCCTGAAACTCAACCGCGTAAAATAGAAAACGCAAATGAGCAACGGTAAGTCATGGCGACATATTTCTTTATGAGGTGACGTCACTGTGACGTGATTCAAACTACTATCAGTGACGTCATAACATTACATAGTAAATACCGGTGATGCAACACACACACTGATTCGGATGTTTATTTATCTGTTCAATACTATTTCTATTCATAAATATATGATATCTATATTCTAACGCTGCAGGGTGTAGTAGGGGGGTGGGGCAGCTGGGTATACACGGGGAACCCCCATATTGGGCATTTGGCTCCTCATGCCATCCATGCGGAACCTAAATAGAAATATTATTAATATTTATAACATAGATTTGGTATATGATGTCATTACCTTGGTCGCATACCACTTGGTGGCATCATTCGTGGCTGTTGCATTCGGTCGCTTTCACTCCCTGTTCAACACAGCATTGTTCAAATACCAATAGCTGTTATGACATCACAAACAAAAATAAAAAATGAAATGACTAACTCCCCTTCAAAAAACAAAAATTATAAAAAAAATCAAAAACTTTCAACCGTAGGATGGCATCTTGTATCAATATAAAATATAGAGATCTTATAACTCACTCATAGATACAGAATCCCAGTCGGAATCGGAAGCAAATCCATCGTTCCAATATCCAGGGTACCTTGGTTTGCCTGCATGGGGTGAATAGTTAATTAAGTGGTTAAATACAGGATAATAGTTGCTCAGGTTCTATTGAAAAAAATAGTCTAAATAAAGCTACAACATTGAAGATATTATTCTATGTAGTTTTTCTGGTATTTAGAATTATGAAAAATTAAAAAGAAATATTGTAAAAATAAAATAAAATTTGTTAAAATATGTATTTAAAACATTGAATTTAATAAGTGTTGTATTTGAATATTGAATTTAAAACATTTGATGTTGTGTTTACCTGGTCTTAGTGTTGAAAATCGATGGGGTACATGGGGTGGGTACCTTACTCCAGGTGGGGGCATTCGACGGGGTCCGAAACCCCCGTACATTGGGCCTGGGGGTCGGTGGGGTATTCCCCCTTGCTGGGGATACTGAACCATGGGTCCCATACTTCTAGGCATCATCATTCGTTGATTGGGGTTAAGTCGGGGCATGCGGGGGTTGGGGGTTCGATCCAAACTGTTCGATCTACGTACGTTGGGTACGCGAGCTGTACAATACATAGGGGTTGGTTAATAATACTTGAGTAATTATATTCTGGTCACATTGTAAATATATGTAACTTTTTTAACCTTGTAGAGTGGGGCAATAACAGTTGGTATAAGACGAATGTTCTGTTTCATTCACCTAGTCCCAAAAGTTATCAAGTACGTGACTTGGGTGAATATTTTTCGAGGATTTTCATCTTTTATTGATTCGTAACAAGGTACCTGGCATACCGATCGATCTCGGTGTTATCGTCGGTCGTTTCATGCTCATTGATCGTCTGTTGGGGTTTCCCCTAACGTGAGAACCTTCCAATACATCATCGAGAGACAATCGTCTTTGTTTCAACTGAATTAAACATTATGATGTAACAATAAACAAACTGTGAATCATATTGCTGTTAACTTTTAAAAAAGGCAGGTGTAGCAGTAACACTTTGACTTAAACAGTTTTACCCATAGAATGATTTTAACGACTGTCAATCTTTTCTCAGGTTTTACTTTCGACTGTTGTTTTTCCGCAACTTTCCTCTCTTTGTTGTTTTAATTAATTTGGATTTTTGAAAAGATATGTATAATATATGTTTGTCAGTGTCACCTGTTTAATCTCAGATGGTTGTAACGTTGATGATGTCATAACGGTCGAAGTATCATCTTCGAGGTAACTTTCAGCCACCGGAGGCGCACGTGAGGTCTTCTTAAGGGCGCTCTTGAGCGGCATCTCCGTGGAAACTGTCGTCTCTGCATCAGTGAACACAGAACTTTCCGCAACAGTGGACGCATCAACTTTACTCGACACACTTTCAATTTCAGACCTCGATAGGGATTCCCCATCACCAGGGGATTTCCCACGAGGTACTGCAGGAACGGTAGCTGTGGGGACCCCCCTACTGCTTCCCCTTTCAGATGATTTTCTGGATTGTTCTGTAACAATGGTACAATAATAGACGCATGCTGAGAGCTCCAACCCAGTGATTACTTGGGTTGTAAAAAAAGAGGAAAAACTCTAAAATAAAAATTTTCCACAAAGTTACATGTTTGGCAAGTTATAAGTATGCACGAGGTGTGTGAAACTGTCATTGCCTGCCACACAATATTAAATAAGTTATGTTCATCAAGGAAGCTTCAAACAAATTCTTACGGTTTCCACTCCTATCAGAATCGAGCGATCTGATTCGCTCCTTCATTTCTCCTCCTGATCCTCTCCTCCTAGACCTCCTGCTCCGATTGGTCGATCCATTTCTCTTTCTCCTTTCAATTTGTTTCTTTGCTTTAGCTTCCTACACGATGCAAACAAACAAACTTAACTAATATTTACATCAAACCATGGCACATATTTATATATTAAGAAACCTGTTAATGGCGCCGTGGCACAGTATGAGTTTTCTAAACCGTCAGCCGTATATCTAATATAAAAATTCTACCCCAAAATACATTAAATAAAAAGTTTTTATCCATTAAAAACAAAATTATGATTACTCAACCTAGCATTATGACATCACAAACCTCTGCTTGTCTCTTCCTGACCTCCTGCTCCCTCTTTAACTTATTATTTGCTTTCCTTCTCCTCCAGAAACAAACAACGATCATGATGGCAAGAAGAAGGAGGAATCCTCCCACAGCCCCTCCTATGATGGTTGTTATCGGGAGAGGGGAAGTCCCAGGACTACTATTTCTATCCATAACCACACCTTAATAGAAATAATATAAAAAGTTTAAAATGAAACCACAGTTAATATAAATGCATGACACATAAACATTAATAAATATTATAAGAATTTTATAAACTTCTAATAGCATATCATTGAAAACAGATTACTGAATTCAAAAACTCTTTTAAGTTAATGAAAAAAATATAAATTTTAGCTGTATATAGTGCAGTCTAATTATATACTCCTAGCAATGATATTAAAATAATGGATAAAAGTTCTAAGTTTTCAAAGTCAATATAACTTACAATATTGTACACTTGTGGTTCCATAAAAATAAGTTCCTTTGATTGGTGAACATTCGATACATGAGGATTTACCAGCGAGATTTTGATAAAAATGAATCGGACAAAATTCACATTTGTTCAACTTCCAATACGTCCCTGCTGGACATTGCACTGGAAATATAAAATTTCTCTTTAAAATATGTTATTGTTAAAATTGTTATTATCACAAAAATGCAGTTTTTAAATAACAAACCAGTCAGAATTAATTAAGACTTTATTACAAAAGAGATTTCTCTTCCCTTATTTATCTTGACTTTTCAGGCAAACTTATGAGGTACAAGACAACTGTTTTCACACCACTATATTCTGTACAGGTAAAGTTTTTACACAAGTTATACTGAGGGATTGGAATTTGTATCGTATGCAACTACTTTTTACTCAGTGCCTGCTTTTAAGTAATCAAACCAATTCAAGGGGTTTATATTATATGGTTGTCAGGTTTAACTTCACTTTAACATTTTATTCTACGGGGGTTGAGGTCTTACAACATGCCATTGGACCTGATATTTAGGTCAGAGTTGGCCCTTTACCCCAAACCCGTGGTGCTGCAACACAATTGAGTGTCTTGCCTAAGCACATAAGCATATCAGTATCAGTATCAAAATTGATTATCGAGCCTGGTATTCTTGAGTTATCTGATATTTAGGTTGGAATCTCATTACCCCAAAATGACCCACTAAACCCCCATATACAGCAACCCACCACAACCATCCTCCACTTCTATATATCCTTCATCACAGATTATCTTTTCATTCGTCAAAGTAACCGATTCCATCCTAGCTGCGTAAACCCTCTCATCATACCCGGTAGTTGTGACATCACCTCGGCTTATCATGTCAATTATATCGGTTGATGCCGACCTTATCACACGACGTGCCTCACTTGTTGAACCTGCTAATCTAGCATTGGCAAGGTCAACCTAGAATAAAAGGAAGTAGGTTGACCTTAAAGGTAAGTTACTTAAACAATCACTCTCTATTCTATACGGGTGAGGCCATACAACAAGGCACACAATGGAATCGAGATTAAGACAAATATGGCCCATTGTCCCAACACTCACGGTGCTACAACCAATTTAGTATCTTGAACCCGTCGACACAAGGAACACAGTTTAAAGCAGTAATTGTTAAACTTATTTTGCTGGTCTCCTTGGCACTTCCTTTTACTCTCTTATAAATATAACTATTTTTATGTCTTTGGTCAATGCATTCATCATAACATTTTAAATTGTCCAAGCGCACCTTTATCTAAAAAGTTCCACGACATTACTGGTTAGTGGTTATTTAGTAAAGTTACCATATTCAAATCATGTAACATCAGAGGAACTTACAGTAACCGTGACATTCAACTTTTCCTCCTGGATGCACTGGATGTAAAGTTTATCTCGCGCTGCTTCACATAATCCCAACTTCAATGAAGAATTCCTACACCCTCTGTAACGCATGAGTGAAGATGCGAGTTCGTTCGACCGTGAGTCGTAAAACTCAGCTGAAGCTCGGCACGGGGATGGATATTGGACCCCAACATCTTGCCTGATGTTCCCAACATCCGGACCTAAGAAAAGAAGATAAAAGATCATCAAAAAGGGTAAACATGATGTTAAAAAAACATAATATTTATTTATCTTTTTCGAATTTTAAAGAATGAAAAGAAGGAAATCAACAGCAAAACAACAGTTGTTTAAACACGCTATAGATATAAAAATTGTGGGAAAGAGTGTCAATTAAATGAAAGTTGCACCAAAACAGCAACACACCAGTAGAGTTGGAACAACTTTATTATATATTTAACATAAATTTAATTTAACTTTTCGTACTGAATACACAGTAGCATTGAACAAGGTATTTAAATCAACAAAGAAAAGAAAATTTACAACTAAACGACAATCGTTAAAAGTATCCTATGAATAAAAACTGCTTGAGAAAAGTATCAGATAAATGAACACTCACTACGACTATGGATATCTTCACAATTACTTACGTTTACAAACGTTATGATCGAGGTAAGGCAGCCATTCCTGTAGCCTTGTGTGTTGGTTGTAATGACATATTATCTTGGGGTCACTTAAGGTCAATCTATAGCCATTCATGCATGAAATCTGACAAGTTTGAATACCAGCAATATTGGTGGCGCAAGTGAGCTGACTATGACGAGGTATAAATGGGGAGCCGCATGTGGGGTCTGGAAGGTTGGGAGGGGTTAAGTGGTAGTGGAGGATATATTAGGTAACTGGTTCCAATGTGATTTTGTAACCAGATAATAATGTTTTACAACAAATCATGTTTTAATCCACTCTTTTTAAACAACGTTTTATGGCTTGCACACCACATGTGAGACCAGTTATTGGGTCTTCTAAAGTTAAAAAAACAAACAAAAAATAAAACATAAAATGTACACATTTATCAACTTTATTAAGTATCAATATACCAAAAAGACAACAAAACAGGAGGAACCTATAACTTTTTATATAGGTGAGGTCAGAACATTTCACACAATGAAACCTAGAACTAATGCCATTATCCCCCTAAAAACCTTACTCATGCAGAATATAAACGAGCTGGAAACAGGAAGAAGAAATAACTTACTTATTTCGTTGACAACAACAGAAAACGAACAAGATTCAGAATTATCGGATCCATCGATAGCAGTGTACGTTACGTTGTGAATGCCTTTTCCAAAATATCCTGGCTCCCTATTGGATGATATAAAAGGGGCATTTCCGGAGTTGTCAACAAATTGGGGGCGTGTCCAAGGAACGAAGGTCCGTGATTGGCCAGGATATATTTCAACCATGATGTCATCGGGACATGGGGTGGTTATGGTGGGTTTGGTCGTGTCTGGTGGAGATTATGTTTGTTTACTGATGAAACATTTAAAATATAACAGAAAAAAAAAGTAAAATAGAATAGACACAAAAATAATAGACAAACAGAACAGACAAAAACAAATAAAATATAATACACAAAAGTTTTCAAAAATTTTTGATAAAACATTTATTCCCATAGAAGAAGTAAGAAATATTACAGACTTTATATTAAAATTCACTTAAAACAAACCTGTTACTCTAATGTTGACCTCACATTCAACTGTTCGGTTATATTTGTCTTCTGCTCGCAACACAACCATATATTGTGATGTCATAAACCGAATTGAACTTACGACCCGATTGGTCAAATCCACCATCGTTATGTTGAGTCTTCGACCAATCCCGTCCCTCGCCTCCAGTGATATCATAGAAGGTAAGATTGTGATGTAAGAAGCACCCTCTGGCAGGGGGAACGGGTAAGTTGCGCTTTCGTTGCAGTTTAGAAACCTCGGGGGTGGCGGCATTGCTGTATTTACAACATCATGAATGAATGATTGCAACTTGTTTTACTCCTACATGGCAGGGCAATGAAAGTTGGTATCACAAATGTTCTGTTCCATACACCATGTGCCCAATTACGAGTTACCGCATGTGAACCTAGGTGATTTTTTAGTTGGATTTTTTTTAAAGTATGGCTGACGATTTAAAAAACCCATTAGTGAAAACTGGGTTGGAGCAATTGCCACTAAATACTTTGCCCAAGGACACATAGGCCAACAATGGTAGCATTTGGCCTTGAAACGTATATTAAAATTATTTTAGACACGAACTTGTTTGTGCTTGTGTTGTAACAATGGTTGTCATGGCAACGGTGGTCGTCTCATTCACCATGGCAACCGTGGTATCCTGGTGGAAGTTGATGATTGGAATGAGGGGTTCCGTGGTGGTGGGCTGGGGGAGGGAGTGAGTTTATTATCTGGTAATAATAAACCTATTCTATTGTATACATGGGTGAGGTCCCTGAGAACCTAAGATTTAGGCCAGGTTTGGTCAATTATCCCAACACAAAAAATACACGACATAGAACATTTAGTTTTTTCACATGTAATAAATATTAAATGTATATTGGGAAAAGTTAGAGAATAGAAGGGAATTCTAAATAAAGCATTGATGAACATAGCAAAGGAAGGTATTTTAGATTAGTGCCATTTGTCAATTATTAATTTCTATTACTCATTTCTAATTAATACATATTAAATATAGTTCCCCAAATATTCTTACAACAGTAGCAGCTGGTGCTGTTATTAAATCTGCCCATGGTGGTGTTGTTGTTGTTGTTTCGTTGATTATTGTTGTTGTTGTTGTTGCTGGTGCAGTTGTGCTGGTCATGAGGAATAATTCCTCCTCTGTTGATTGATATTTAATTTAATTAAAAGTGTTTGAAACAAACTTATAATAATGAAATAATAATATATTTTATCCCGTCGAAAAAGAGGACAAAGCGACAAAACAAAAGGTGATAAAACACTTTTCAGTTTAACACATATTACTTTTAATTGAAAGAAAAAAGCGTAGTCGCTACATATAGCAGACAAACATTGGATAATATTTCAAAAGTTTGTACCGGATACTTGGCGTTGAAATGTGTTGTTGAAAATGAGTTGGTAAAAGGTAGCACATTGACTGGTTATAAATGATAGGAAAACAGAATAAAACTGAAAACATTAGTTGTTATGATGCCCTATATATAAATGTGGCAATTCATTAGTAAACAGTTATGCTGGCTAAACTAAATACAAATACTTCCATAATTAAATTTAAATTTATAACAACTATCATTATAACATGAACTATAGTAGGCCATTATGACATCATAAGCATGCATATTACCAGTCACGCATGAGTGCATATCTGGAGCGAGGACTTTTCCAACGGGACACAAACAAACTGACGAGGATTGATCCGGGATGCAGATGTGACTGCAACGTGGGAGACGGGAGGAACATCTTCCAGTGGAACCTGGGAAGAATTATATAGAGTGATTATAATGTCCTGTTAGAATTTCAAATTTTTTTTATTTAGTCAGTTATCAATGTACTCTAACCAGGTTTGTTTTATTTTAATTGGTGGATATTGAAGTTTTTATTCAAAAGTAACAAAATAACAAATTCAATACCTCTGATAGAATAAGTTGGTTGCACATGGATATGGGTCGGTCGTATTAAGTCAGTGATAACAACATTAGTTCTACGATCATCAAGTGACATTAATGTGTGGTTTTTCCAATCCGTGAAATACAATGAGTCTTCAAGTTTTCCAAGTCCAAATACATGACCAGCGGTTCCATTTAAATTAAACCTTTTCATCACTATTTGTCCTGTGTTGATGAAAAGTATACGAAATCATAAAATTTGCTGTAAGTTTTGGAAGGAACCTTAAGTTTTCAAATGCGAAAAAACACCAACAAGATTTAAAAGCTGTTCAATTTGTCATACAAAGTATAAAAAAAGAGAACCGGTGTTGTAACATTATAAGTTTAACCGTTGAGAATGAAAAAAGCACCGTTTATACATTTTCCTTTATTTTATTATTTTTTCACTTCCGCAATTTTATTCATTCATTCATTTTGTTTCATTCCTTTACGTCTAACATTCTATTTCTTTAATCACTCGTATTGTTTTTATTTATTTATTTCCTTGTTGAAAACCTCAGTTACAAGTCACTACAAACCCACCTTCATCAGGAACCGACCTCACTATCAGCCTTCCACCATCCGCAACATAAACCACCCCAGATGTTGGATCGAAGGAAAGACCGTTGGGCCACGTTAACCCCTCGCTCAACATCACTCTACTATCCTGTCCATTCATGCGTGACGATAAAACTTGTGGTTGATTCCCACCCTCTGTCCAGTACATTATGCTGAACATAAAAATAATATAATGTCCTGTTACCTCTGATACCAGGCATAATGTAATTAGCTGCTGCTTATCTGGTCTAAAAGCTTAGTGTATTTCTTATCTCGAACGTTTTGTCTGCCAGGGAATATAACAGAAAGTGTTAAAATAATATATGAATGAAGGTAACTTAATTTAATCCTCGTGTGGCCGAAACACAACAGTCGTTATTACACGGGTTTACCACCTCATGCCAGCTTACGAGTTACCATGTATGTTACTCTGTGGGTGATCATATTTTTAGACATTTTTCATTCTTTTTATGTATGGCTGATAGTTTGGACAGCTCATTAGTGACCACTGGGTTGGAGCAATTGTCGTTAAGTGTTTTGCGCAAGGACACATACGCCCACAATATAACCTCCTCTAGGCAAAACACTTAACAGCAATTGCTCCAACCAAGTGGTCATAGACATTTGAAAAGATAAAAAATACTGAAAAAGAAACATTGGAATACTCACCCCATGCCTGGGTTCAATACAATGGACCTCGGATTCTCGAGCCCCAACAACACCACAGTGTGGATCATACCATCCAAGTATAACATTTCTATGCTGCCCAACATTCTGTCGGTCCAATACAACAAGCGATTGTCGGGATCTATTGCCATTCCTTCCACTTGCCCTAAGATTGTATACAAGAACAGCTTTACAGTAAAACAATGAATACTGGAATCATATCTATTAAGTGGGAAACGAGAGATATTCAGTTCAAATCCAGGCTAGGATTGAAAAACCAAGGAAACCTAGGAAATCCGGGCTGCGGTTGGTAGAAAAGAATACATGATATGGTTATTGAACTAGAAATGTCCAAACCCAACCCAGAGTTTTAGATCAGGGATCCTTGGTTCAAATCCAGGATTAGGTTGAAGAACCAGGGATTCTAGGTTTAAACTCACTCCAGGGTTATAAACTAGGGATGCTGGATTTGACCACATCACAGACTTGTATTACAAGCATTATACATAAACTCTTCCTACCTATATTTGAATGTACCACTTCTATAATACTTGAGGCAGCATTCACACCGGAAATACTTTTCCTTGAAATTCGTTGTCGACCGTTATCTGCCCAATACACAAACTTTGACACGGGGTCAAAGGTCACGGCCACGATGTTAGAAAGTTCATCAAAAGTTCGTATGACGGGGTAATGATAATGATCAGGAGGTTGGATGCTCTTCAGGATGATCCGACTTCCATCAGCGATGAGGAGGAATTGATCCGGTTCTGGAGAAAGAGGAATAAAGAAAGATATGTTTAGAAGATAAGAGAATATTATTTTTAGGATAGAATGATGTTTTTTAAGTTCTGCTGCTGAAACTTTCATATATACATAGACGGTTGAAGCGATAATGGATTAAAAACATTCATGATTTTATTTATATTTTCAACCAGAAAGTGCATAAATTAAAAAATGAAGAGAAAAAACTAACCAACAAAACGAACGGAAAGGATTCCAAAGCAGCACAGCCAGGTCATAGTTCTTATTACACTTTACATAGTTGTTGTTACCCCAGTTTACAGAGGTTACCCCAGGTCAACTACTTACTCACCCACACAGTTCCATAAGTTTTCTGAAAGCACTGAAGCATTAACATCGGGGCATAAACATGAACTATAACCACCATCCACAGGAACACATACATCACTACATTGTGTGCGTTGGGGAGAACAAACATTCTGTGTCATTCCTGGTAATGTAAGAGATTAATGAGATGAGTAACTCTTACTTTATTGTATGCAAGTAAAGGTTTGTGGTAATCCTGGTATGTAGGACAGAGTGGGCACACAAGACATGGTCAATAGAAAATAATGAAAATTTTTTTAAGGAAATTATATATATGCTGTTGCTGCCAGGGCTTTAATTAATCTAAAATCTCTTTCACACTTTTTTCACTAAAGATTTAAATACCTTTGAAAAAATTTAGAGAACTCTAAACATTCTCGCATATACTTGAATACGATAAGTGAAACAAAGAAGACAACTCACAACGAACGAACCAAACATCACAACTTACTGCTTCGCTGAACAATGTTTGTTGCAAACTTCACCCCTGTGGGTTTTTTCACCCCAACAACAAAGGGAGCTCCCCTTTCCCCCGACCCACTTAACCCCATGTTCACTTCATAAATTCCCCCAAGCCCCCAATCTGCGAAGAAGAGAGACCCCTGGTGGTAGGTGAGACCAAAAGGAACCTAAAATAGAAATAATATAAAATATCTGAGTTATATGATCATTTACAATGTTACATACGCGCTATTACGGGTACTATGAGTATGAACCACTAAAAATAGAACAAATGGGTTATAATGATTATCGTTGCTCGCCGCATGAAGAGAAATAAGTTGAATTTATTTAGCTGATACATACATTTAACTAATCACAATGTTACACATGTGATAATTTTAAGCGGGCACAAGTGTGTGAAACAGACACCCTTTTTTATAACGACTGTCCTGGCCTGCCATGTAAAGATAAACAAGATACACTTATTCAATCATTTAATGTAAAAAAAAGGGTATGACATCACAAACCTCCATTGTTATGTCAGTAAGTTCGGTTGAGGTTTTCCTTATTGTGTCATAACGCATGATTGTTGGTTGTCTATGATAAACAATGGTTCCGTTTGCACGAACATGTCCACTCGTGTAGTGAGAGTCAGTTATGTAAAGAGTTCCGTTATGAAGCGCAAGCCCGTTAGGATTCTCGACATTTACTGTCAACTCCTGAGGGTTCTGCCCATCCAAGTCAAACTGAACTACTTTGGGGGAGTTTCCCCAATCTGATACTATCAGCATCCTGTAGTGAATTAATTTTGAAGTGAACATTCACATGAAGTATCGGTATATAGTAGTTGGTTATAATAAATGTAACATATTACTTTTGTTTTGTACTATAAAACAATTTCAAAATTTCTGTTTTGCAAGATTTGAAACATCGGAAGAATATTCTAAGAAATTAGTTTTAGGACAATATTTAGACTTGGGCAGGACTGGCTTATTGTTTGACGCCCACAATGTACCTGAAGGATACTGGGTTTGATGTTTTGTATTATTGGCATATATGGCAAGACATTTTGCACCAACAAAGTAACGAATGTTGTACTAGTGTGTATGAGAAAGACACCCCGCTATGCGAGGGTAAATCACGTTTGTTCATACAACATAACCACCCACCCAGCGCTGGTGTCAATCACGATATCCCTTGGCCGATCTAAACCACTTGATGTCAGTATTTTTCTTTTATTTCCTCCCCTCAAACCAACCATCTCGATCCTATGATAAGGAGTTCCCCGTGTTGTGCTTCCTTGGTATGGAAACCCCATGTTACTCCAACCAACGTTGGTGAAATAAAGATGGCGGTTCTCCCAATCCACTGCTATACCTGAAAGTTCAACATTAATATTATGCTACTTCTGCTACCAGGCATGATGTGAATCATCTTACAGCATCCCATCTGCTATAAAACATGGTGTATTTTCAATGTTTCTATGACAGTCTTGCAGAATGACAAACGAAACGTCAGATAAACACGTTTTTATTTTAATCTAGAAGAACTGCTATAAGATTGTTCAATATTAAGATTAGATAGCTTAGTTCCTCCCAATGCTAGTTTATACCCGAAGTTAGTCGGTCACTGAATTACTTGGTTTGTTTGTGTATATGACTATGATTTTTAAACCACATAAACAGTTACATAAAACCTAAAGTTTTTCAGCCAGCATTAAATTCATTTTTCTACAAGAGCTTTCTTCTTAAATGATGCCAAATAGTCTTTGGTTATTTTTAACAATAATTTCACCGATGTGTAGTTTTAACCAAAACCAAATGTTATTAATTCTTGGACCAAAAATTCGTGCCACAAACAAATAAAATATAGAAATAATATAAACGCACCATCCACCGTTCCAATACCATCCTGTAAAAAAAGTTCCGGGGCTGAAACATTAAGAGGTTTTCTATAAATCCCGTTCATTCCAACATCACTCCAGTATACCATCTGAAATAACAACAAAAGGTAATTTCTAAAGCATTCCTTGCTTCGTGGCAAAGTAGGGAATTTAGTAATAAAACGACAGTATTTAAAAGGCCATACCAACATAAAATTTGTAAATGGATGGAGATGCACAAATGTGGTCTAAAAGTGCCGCTAAAATTTTTATGAACAAAACAGGTTCTAAAAAATCACCGCTGGAGTAAAAAAAAACAGTCGTGTGACAAAGCATGAGAATTCTGCTAAGATTAAAAACTTATTTTGTGTTGTTTAAAATTATAAAAACACCTGCCAACCTACCTGATCTATTGGGTCATAATCAACCGCTGATGGTTGATGCGCTTGAGCGAGTACGACGGGGGTCCTGGGTGACCCGGGGTCAAGTGAGGTCAACATAATGGTCCCCTCATCAAGGGAGGTAGAGAGGATGAAGTTGTTGGGAACTGAGGGTGTGGAATAAGTGTAACTTATTTATACTTGGAGGCAGGGTATGCAACGAGTGTTGTGTTTCATACACCTCGTGCTGACATACAACTTACCATGTGTGTAACATTGTAGCTAGTTGATTTTTTGGGGGTATATTTTTCAGCTTAATGTATGTGTGAAGATATTTGTTTAATATGGGAAGGGGTTTTATTTTTAATCGAAAGTCCATGGCAAAGGTCTAAGGGGCCAGTATTTAGACAAAAGTTGAAAGGGATGATTTAATATACAAGTTGGATTGAACAATATATATATATATGATATTAGTTGTTGGTGATTACATGTTACAATAACTTTAGGAAAGAACACAATTTGATATTATTTGTATGATCATTAAATGAAGTTTAAAATTAAAATAAAAAAGGGTTTTTAGTGAAGAACCAATTCTTTCATGTTATTATTAAACTCATGATATGAAGATAATTAAAACGAGACTCTCTAAACTGAGACAACCACAATGTAGGTGGTTGGAAGTGAATATTACTGATATAAGCCCAAGGCGTTTGGTAATGCCAAACAGAAGGTAGCATTGTATGGTGTTCTGCACTGTTGCTCAGTGGTTAAGGCATGATGTAAAAACATATATAAGGGGGAAATCTAGTCTAAATCATAAAACCTCACCCACATAGAATAGTGTTAAATAACACATAACTTACCAACACAATTAGTTGCATCTCTAGCAAGCACCAACCCTGTGTTTGATGGGCATGCACATGTGTATGTGCTGTACGAGGTCGGTAAACAAAGATGGCTGCAACCTCCTTTAAGGTTTGTCCAACATGGGTTTGTATCTGTTGGGTTAAAATATATTAATTTATAATAAAAATAATAACTTTATTTGTCTGTTGGATTATGGTATCATAAATTTAGAAATTTTTTAAATGAAAATACTTTTTATAGTGATTGAAAGGTCATTTCTAGTTTTGCTTTACATATTTTTAGCTGCTACTTCTTTTTCCCAAATTAAAGTAAGCCAATCTATATAACATTGTACTATCATTTGTATACTTATATGAACATTATTAACTTATTTCGATTTTTATTCTTACAGTTTCAACCAATGTAGATACAAATAGAATAGATTTTTCAACAGAAAAAGGGCAGCGCTTCCAACAGACCCATTACTTCACACATTACATTCCTTCAACTAAAAGTTTTTCTTACATCTGGTGTTACGTTGTAACTGTTCATTCACAACACCAACTCCCATTGCACGAGTGCTTAGTGATGTCACAACCCTTCGTTTGTCTCCACCACCATTTGAATTGATGGAAAACAATGATGTTTGTCCCCAAATACTAAGAATAAAGGACATGAGAAAATTATAGTAAATTTAACTTTATTTATTATACTACAAAAGAATAACAAAAATAATAAATATGTGCTAGTGAATATACTCGTTTAGGTAAGGAAGGTTAAACACCCAGATGACTATATACAGTGGCTTTATATTAATCCATATGCCTCTCAGTCTTCAATATATTGTAATAATTACCTAAAGTAAAGTCTGTTATTGAAGTAAGTTAATCCATATCCAGGTGAATTTCCATAATCAATCCCAAAGCTGTAGATCACATTAAAGTTATTTCCATCCAAATCCGAACTTTCAATCTTCTGAGTTTTCCCATCAATCCAGAAAACTCTCCTGTGAACAAAATGTCCCATTAATAATGCTGTAAATGAAGGAATGTAACTTGCTTTATTCTCGCGTAGCAGGCCAACGGTAGTCGTTACAACATGAGTGTTCTGCTTCATACACTTCGTGCCGGCTTACAAATCACCACAAACGTAACTTTGTAAGTGACTGTTTTTTAGAAAGATTTGTTTCACTTCTTGTGGGAGTGAGGAGCCTTAAATCCACATCTGGGTTAGAGGAATGCGTAACATGTATGTTTGAGTCAGTATATTATTTATTAGAAACTAAAGGAGGCATGGGGAATGTGTAAGTAAGTAAATATAAGGCTCTGTGACTTGTGAGATCAGAACAGAAGCACTGTGGGACTAGCTGCTATAAGTCATACCAAGTCCTATGTTATTCCTGGTCCACTCTCTAATACACAAAACTGATTACAGTAAAGCTCTCACCTGCTATTATAATCTACTGTAAGTTCATTGGGCCATTGTAGATTGGTTACTAAGACTTGATGATCCGATCCATCCATTCGTGATCGCTCAATTGTTCCAGATGACTGGTCCGTCCAAAACATGAGGCTGCGACACAAGATCAAATATTTAGATGAATAAACGAATGTAACTTGCTTTATCCTCACGTTTGTGAAAGGACAAGTTTCATACACTTCGTGCCAGCTTATGAATTACGAAGTATGTAATTTTGTGGGTAGATAATTTTTTGGTAAATGGCCAAAAACTTTCTTTCTATTCTATATTGTATATAGAATATATTGGTCTTTTTAATTATAGGTTTTATAAATAAGTTCAGTTTTAACTTGTCATGTTTTAAGATAAATTTTTCATGTTTTAAGATAAGTTTTGCCTTGGTGCACGTTTTTATAACCTAATACCAGCAACCTATTTAAAAAGTCAAATTCAAAATAAAGTTCAGCAATTGGACCTTACCCATTGCGCGGCAAAACGACGAGCCCACGTGGTTCAGCTAATCCACCAATCAGACGAACTCTGTCTCTCCCATTGTCCTTGGCAACAAAAATGGCGCCAAGTTGAGCATCGGTCCAATAAATATTGTTGGCCAACCAATCAACGGCAATTCCATTGGGCTCATAAATGTCTTGAAAGTAAATTGGGATTAAATTAAACAAAATAATTAAATTTAGACGTATCCTAAATTATCTCTGACCACTATATTTTATTATTACTCCCTGCAGGTTTTCGCAAATACACGAACCCGTACTGCACCTCACGCCCGCTTATAGGATACCAGATGTAGCTTTGGGGGTGATGTTGTTTGGGATTCTTTCGTGTAGTGCCTTGCCGAAGAACATATACACACACACAATGATAGCATTAACGAGCCTCGAATCCAAACCCCTGAACATAGGAACTTCGCGACGGCGCTCGTTCGAACCCAATAAAAATGGTTTCAATCGTATGCATTACAGCGCAACGCAAACCACACAGAACATTTAATTACCTTCAGATATTATTCTAGTTATACGACTGCCATCGGAAAGCCCGGCCCGGTAAATCCCCCGTCCAGTATGACTGACGTCAGACCAGTAAATTAAATTTTTGTTGATGTTCATATCCAGCGCCACCGCCTGGCCCGGGAGGTCCTAAAAAATAATTGGCAAACTAGATTAAAAAACAGACATTTAATTTTCGGTTTTATCACAAAAAAAACTTTCTACTCTCAACCAAGTTGTTAAAAAGTCGTCACAGTGCACAACAAACATACACGATAAACGCGCTAAAAGGATCAAGTAGCAAACGCAAGAAATAAACAAAGATGCAAATAACAAACACATTAGTTCAAACACAGCAACAACAAACAGAACCAACAAACATAGTAGCCACTAAAAGTACCCTCACCCTTATAAAATTCTTTTTGAACCCGTAGACATCTCCGATCGCTATTTTCACCAACTTATTGTTATCAGCAACGTAAACGTGGGCATCCTCAGCTGTCAATCAAATTAAGGGTTAATTTTTTTAAAAAGACAAATTTATAGATAATTCGAAAAGGGAATTAGTACTAACCGCGAACTTAAGGTGTTTAAAGCAAGAGTTTAGTGACTCTTCAAAAACCTATTCTACGTGGTGTCACAGGACACATTTTGGTATTTAGGTAAGAAACAATTCCAAAGCTTGTTCCAGTATTTAAGAAACGAAAAAAGTTACCAAAGACAACACGGTTTTGAACAAAGGGACACTGAAGAACTCGCGGTGGCCTGTTTCTATTCTGTTTAGATTAAGTCATCTGTGGTATAACGACCGTGCTTGTCCCGTCTTGCAAAGATACTTATTCATGTTTAACCTATATATTCTAAACATTGTTCACTTAAAGTTTATAGACGTAAATATGATCATGTGTATGATAGTTTAAAGTTATAACTAGTCAGGAAACAAAATCAATTAAAACTTTACCTGAAGCGTTGCAATTGATGCCAGTGAATAGCGGGGGGTTTACAGTACATAGACATTTATACAGCAAGTCGTCGTTTCGCAGCTCAACTATGACCTCGCCGTGTCTGAAAGTTCTTCCGTCGTTCTCCATCGTACATATTCCTGGTCAAATGAAGTCAAGTTTGAAATAATGACAATTAAACCAATCGCGTTAGTTGTCAAAGTGAAGAGGTGACGAAAAAGTATAAACAGCCAAGTTGTTTATTCAGCTATATATACGTTGACTTTATCCCACTCAATATATAATACTATATGGGGACGATGGGACGTCTTTAGCACATAATACCTAAATATCCTGATGGTGTTCTAAACAATTAAAAGTAAGACGAGAAAACAGAATGAAAGGGTGTCCCATCTCCCCCCACCTTACTAGACATATTCTTCATAGTATACATTTATTCAAACGACTAAAAACAATTGTGCAAGAAGTGTTTTACTTACACAACTGTATTTAGTTGTATGATGGTGAGACAAGACATGTATATAATAGACATGGGACTTCTATTGTTTCTACTAATCAAGTAACGTGTAATCAAATTGTTTTACACAGAAACAAATTATCCGAAACATCACTTACGTTGTACAGCGTATGATGACGTCACCAGCCACAAAATTATGAAACTTATCTTAACATACGTCATCGTCGATCATGGGCAATACCCTGATTCGACTGTAAAATAAAATATAGTAGGGTAATATAAACAGAAACCCACCAGACCCTATTTCTAACTGATGTATGCGTAAGGGTATGTATGCTGTCTATTTAGACCCCTTTCGTCTGGCCTGTAACGTTAAATTACAAAATCTGACAACTATCTGCTGGACATGGTGTGGCGTACTCAATGTATTGAGTCAGATATGGTCACATAAAAAGAATCAGAGTTTCGTACGAAACTATTCAATACCACTTTTCATTGTAGGTGGAAGCTTATTGCTATATTACCTCTCAGTTATAAAACTTTTGCTCAATATCAAAATAAGACACTGTGTATTATCTCACTACGGATATAAAGGAATGTCTAACTTAAACTTTCTCAGAGTAAATTTCATCTTTCGATCAAATCCAGAATCAGCAAATTAGCTAACCATATATAAACAATTCATATATGTCGTAACAATTACAATTCTCACTGTACTTCTTTATCGCGTTACAAGTAAACAGAACTGATGAGACGACGTGTTCCGATGAAGCCCTGGGGCGAACAACTAGTCAAGCAACTTCGTATCGGCCGAATAACGTTGCTGCCGGGGATGTATATGGCTCTGCTTGGATTGCCGGGAATAAAGAGATTTTGCAAAAAGAAGAAGAAGAAAAAAACTTCTGTATTTCGAAACTTATCGTGCAGGAAAAATTTAAAAAATTGTGACGTCATTATTATCATAGGTCCCTACGTCATCAAATCTACCCCCGACCGTATATTGTTATTATTATCACGTCATAATCATAATTGCCACGTATAATGTTAAGTAATTGATTTTAAAGGGTCAGTTATATACCAACGTATTTGCTATTAAGAATGTTCATTTTTCCCCCTTAACCCCCGATTGTAGAGATTTGCAAATTTCGATGATTGACATCTACTATCCTTGTTAAATTTAACTTCGAAATAGCTTGCGAAATAACTTGCAAAGTAACTTTCTCTTACACGCATTATCATATGTAACAAAAACGGTTTTCTCAAAGCTTAAATATTCATATAAGACATTCCACCGTTTTTAGAAAGTAACTTATCTTTGTTTTGTTTATTTAGAAAAATATAGTTGCTACATAAATCAATAAGCATGCGGCGACGTCATAGCTGATGACGTCATTTGAACGAAACGAGGCCGGATAGTATGACGTTGTAGTTGAGTGTGACGTCACCTTTCAACGTCAGCAACACTGACGTAGTGACCGGGACATTCGGCTGTGTGACGTAACAATAAATTATTATAAACTTAATAGGACATATAACGTCATCATGACGTCACACTTACGTCATGGTTCTCTGGAGGAGTCCAAGTAAATTGTATTGGTTTTGTTGAATCAACATCAACAGTTGATTTGAGAGGTTCGATGCTGAAACCGGCGTTCTGAGCCGATTGAATATTATCCACTGACCATTCACCGTTCTATTAATAATGACGAAATTATTAAATAAACGACGGGAAATAACAATGGTAAGAAAAAAAACTTGTGTATAAATAATAAGGAGGTATATGATGGTTTCCACAATGACAAGTGTGATTCACTAAGTTGTAGCCGCCACAATGTCATAAAATTTGCAACTTGAATGTTGAGTTATTATGTCCTGGGGGTTGTGGGTCAACTAAGGTTAAATACAAGGCCCTCTAGCTAGTTGTGGTAAAGAACCCCACTCGTACAAAGTATTATGATATATTAAAAATGAGAGATTAGTCCAGTGCTGTGGATCAGTGGTTAGTACCCATGTGTTAATGAAACACCCGTGTTATAACGACTGTCTTTTTTCGATCCTGTGAGGATAAAGCAAGTTACATTCAACCGATTACCTTCCTTGCAGCAAACGCGATGCTTTTAACACAACCAATGTCAAGCTTTCTCTGTGCAGGGGAAAACCCTTTCTCGGACACATGGCTCATGAAGGAAATCAGAATATTTTTCATCGGGACGATTGCATCTGTGATGTAACAATGAAATATATCAGAAACAGCTCAAACCTGTGTGGTCCTTAATAGTTTATCTAAATTATCAACCATCAATTCCCCCCAAAAAATACTTGCAAAATTATTTAATTGGTAACTCATAAGCGGAGATGAGTATGAAACAGAACACCCGTGGTATAACGACTCTCAGTTAAAGCTAATATATCCGTAGTAAATTTTGTGAACCTCTGATGTGGTGCTGATATAGTTGGATGATTTTTATGTAAATAAATACAGTCCGGAACAAGTGCTAAAAAATACGTAACAGACAAAAAGACTAACCTTAAAGTTAATGCGGTTGACTTTATGACATGGAGTCCCATACATGGGAGTTGAACCCAGAACCTTTTGCTTACCTCCGTTTGTATCTTTGTTTCCCCCGTCCGATGTCAGCGACTCAACAGGGACGTCTAGTGGATCATTCCCCTCAATAAACATCATATGATCGTGAGCTTTACCTCGTAGTTCAATCACATGAGCTTCTTCCTGTATGACATCATAAAGACAATTGTTTGTCATCAAAAATTACAAAAATATAACAAAAAAACTTGCAGATTTTAACCAAGCGGCCTTAAACTCTATTTTAGAAAAACTGTACCCTATGAGGAATACATCATTGCTTATATTTATTCCTTGCCAATTTGTAAACTTATGACCGTTCTATTTTATGTGTGCAAGGCCAAGCAGCATGGCATGTCAGAGTACTTCATTACCCCATAAAAGTATTATCATATAAAAACTGGTGAAATAACCAGTATTGAATGTCGAAACATTGGTACACAAATAAATGATAGAAACGCTATTTTTTACTGTAAAATAATCTTGAAAAATACCATACAATATATTACTGTATTAAATAATATTATCCTTGCGCCGTCTGAAAACTTAGTGCTTGGTTGATCTGGTTGGAACGTGACGTTTATCTCGTGAGATTCACCAGTACTGATGTTGCCTTCACACGGTACGCAATCAAATACGGTTGAACCGTTGTGATTTTGAGGACCTGAATTTAAATGAAGGGGTGTGATGGAAGTATTTAATGACATTCAAATTATAGAGTTACTGATATTTAAATTGAATTTCTAGTTTTATAACAACCTTATGCAAAACTAATCATTTTTTATTGTTTAAATATTCTTACATAAAAACGAGGTTTATTTAAAAACAACAACAACGAACCAACTAAAGCTTTTCTTTCATCACCACTTCTTGATATAAAATCAGGTAATTGTTGCAGATTATGATGTCGTAATAATGAACCACTGTCCAATCGAATGCTGTATTTAATCGCTAATGACGACTGATTTTCCAGCTGATAAAAACAAAACAACTTAATCAAACAGATAAAAAACAAACAGTATAAAATAATAACGTTTCTTGTACAAAAAAAAGACAAAATAGGATTATTTTTACTCAGTTTTGACTACTAATTTACAATTTATTAATTTCAATTTGCATCTCATATAAAATATGTGCTTTAGTAGTATTCTCTAGACGTTTTTTAATTAATGTGCTTTAAAATAAAATGTTTATTATTTTCCTTAAAATTGCAAAGAATCTCATTTGAATGAGCAACGAACCGTGAAAGCAGTTGATGAGGTTTCCCCCGTGATCACATGACCTAGGTCGAGGACTCGTTGATTCGGAACAAGTTTAATGACCGGGGTGACCCCGTGACCTGTGAGACAAACGTCGAGCTCAGACGACGGGCCGATTATCTTCAACACTTCGTAAAACTGGGGAGGAAAGGAAGGGGTATGCTTATTGGTGGGGTCTTGTCGAGGAGGTGAGGTTTAAGGCAGGATTGGCCTATTACCCAAACGAGAATAAAAGAGTCATAAGGGGGCATGGGTGGGTAAGAAGTGGTTTGTTAGATAGTTTGTTAATATGGGGGGTAAAAGCGTTAATAGGAGTGAATATGGGGGGTAATAAGAGTTATGTGGGTAACAAGGTGTTTGTTCGTTAAGGGGTTAATGGGCCAAACCTGGCCAAAGTCCTAGGACCCATGACAGAGGACCAATATGTTATGTACAATGTAACTCCATATATATTATACTTATGATGCTAGTATATCAATACAAGAGAGGATAGCTCTGATGAAAGGGCATGGAGCTATGATTTGGCAGTCAGGCTAAAGTTTTATATGGTCACTGCTTGCCCATGTATGAATAAATAAAATTTATTTTGTCTCTTTGGTAACAATAAAAAAAGAACAGGAAAATTTACACGAGCGGAAAAACAGGTAGTACGATAAAACAACAGTTTTTAAAAAACAAAAAAAATGGTAAAAACAAAAAAAGAGATTTTAAATACTTACCACTTTGCCCATATTTGGTGTGAAAGAGACGAGTATGGTGTGTGTTTCATCGGGTTTTAACGTTCGGAGTGCGTTCAACATTTGGAACGGCCCACTTGTATCAAGGACGGAAACTTTAAGCTGGAAAGTAGGGAGTGAATGAAGGTGGATGGAATGGCAGATGAATGTAACTTACTTTATCCTTGTATGGTCGGAAAACGACAGTCGTTATAACATGGGTTTCATGCACCTCATGCCCGCTTATGAATTACCATGTATATGTCACCTTATTATGTGTGTTTATTTAACTTACTTTTTCCTTGCATGACTGGAAAACGACAGTCGTTATAACATGGGTTTCATGTACGTCACTTTGTGTTCTTTTTTTATTTATTTTTATGTTTTTTTTTCTTCTAACAATTTTGGACCATTGGGTTGAAGCAATTTAATAATGCCATAGAAAGTAATTGCATAATGACCTTTAGTAACCCAACAATGACCCATAGTAACTCACCTCTACTGAGTTTTCAGATATATTCTGAATACTGATTGGTTTAATCGCGTTTTGTCCGATAGAAACTTGTCCAAAGTCAGTGAGGCTGTGCCCTTGGTTGGATATTATGACAACGGGAGGTTTTATGACAGGGCAATGGACTTCAAGGTATAATGTGTTTGCAGTGCTAAACGATGGGTGATAAAAATCATTAGAAAATGAAATAAAATGCTATGTTATAGATTACATAGTGGAAAATAACTCCTGAAATAGTTTATAATTTACAACACATTAATTAACATTGTTCATGTAAATAATAAACGAAGTGAAGAATAAGATCTTTATGTGAAAATTAAAGATGGTCCAAATAATATAAATATGGTTGACTTAGCACATGTAATGCATATAACCCATACACAGACAGTAAATCTGGGGTGGCAGGGTGGACAAGCTTACCCCAAAATTTTCTACACTAAATTATTCATTAAACATCGGCATCAAACTGGTTTTAAAGAATTCACAACTAACAATTCTTGCTTCCCTACATTTTAAAAGCTTGACTGTATTTCACTTACTTGTATTTCAGCGACAAATCATCATCCGAGCACGACCCGGAAGCCACGAGGCATGGAATGATAAAAGTTTGAAATGAACCGGGATAATTGCGTGTTAGGAACGCATGAGCTGCTTTGTATGCTTTTGACCTGGAAAGTAATTATTGTGTTTAAGGTTACATTGGAATAAGGTTATGACTCTTCCAGCACCAATTTTGCTGATGAAATATAGGTATAATATGCCTGGTAGCAACAGTGGAAATGTAATATTATATATTTTGTCTCTTGGTCACTGTACTAGGCATCATGTACATGATCAAAAGGGTGCAAAATCAATTGAAACAAACATTTGCTAAATACACTATAAATCAAAGATATTTTAAAATCGCAAAAGCTAAAACTTTTGCTATAATATATTACCATATTCACTGTTACATCACAAGCAAACTGTGACACCACAAATATGACATCACAAACATAATGTGACATCACAAACATACTTATCATCAATTTCCTCTGGTGTAGGAAGAGGTGCGTCACTCGCTTGTTCCGAAGATTTTGCCGAACTTTTACCAGATTTCGGAGCAGATTCTCCAGTTTTGGGTTTTGCCGGAGTTTTGGGCGTTTTCTTTCCTTTTGGCTGGTTGGTTTGGAAAGATTGTTTAAAAACAGCTTTAGTGAAATAATAAAAATTAGGAAGTTTTATAACAAAATAAAGTAAAAATTGAAATATTTATTTCACATTTACGTAATACCCACTTTGCATCAAATTAATAAAAAAACATAGAAATATGATACAAACCTGTTTTTCTTCTTCTAATTGCTTTTTAGCGAGTTCCTCCGCTTCTCTTATTCTCTTCTCCTCTTGCTCTTTCGCTTTCTCCTCCCTCATGCTCTCTATGACATGCACAGCTTCCTTTCTGACATCATAATCATGAAGTTTGGGGGAAAACTCCACAGTTATGTGACATTTCTAAAAAACACAAGTTTTAGCAACATCTTTAATTTGTACTCAACACCAAAGTATGATTTAAAACAAAGTTACCTCCCCTGGTTGAACCGTTCCTACTGAAGGTGTAATAGATATTGGGATATTATCTGGGACCATAAATTCAAATGAAGTGGGACCAACTTTTGCTATTTCCCCTTTACCTAAAGAACAAAAAACACCCAATGTTACATCACAATTTTCCTGATAATTCAACTTTTTGTCGCTATCAAGTTAAAGGACACATTGGTATACAGTGGTAGCAGCAACGAGTCTTGAACCCATTACCTATGGGTTAGGGGCAAGTTGACACAAGTGTGCTAACCAACTGTACCACGGGCCAGACAACCCAAAAACTGGCAGGAGGTGGTTATACAACGAAACAATCTATAGAGTAAAATAATGTATTAGTGGCTTATCTGGTGTTTTTATACCAGATGAGCCAGTAATACATTGTTTATACTATGCCTGGTAGCAGAAGTAACAGAAATCTATAGAGTATCAGAATAAACTAACCAATCCTAGGCACAGGGTGTGTGAACTCATTTGAACTGATATGAGAGTTAATAACATGGAAGGTTGAGGTGGAAACATCGTCCAAAGCTGTTGCGGCAAAGTTGATGACCTGCGTGTTTGTTGAATATTCGATACAGTTTATTTCTTTATTTATTTAGTAACTTCTCAACGCGGGGCAAAAAGGTCAAAAAGATTAATATAAAAAATAATAAACCGAATAACTGTTTAATAAATCGTGCATTTGTAATTGGGTAAGCACTGGGGGAATTAAAAATACTTCGACGCGTAGTGATTAAAGTGGAATCTAAGATGTTATGCACATATAGTAAGTCTTGAACAAGAAGTTTGAGAAATTCTAGTTTTCTTTGTTATTTCTCTTGTTTTATAGAAATACATGGAAATTAAAAGTGTTAACTATAGAAACAAATTAAGTTGTAAAATAGAATCATTATAAACACCTGATGACTTAGCTCTAGTGGGGGGTGAACCCCCACTGCTCGACAATGGAGCGGGAATTCCCTATTTATCCCAGATTTACACAGGAGTGTGAAGTCATAATCACGAGCACGCTTAGCGTTGATTATGATGTCTATGTCAATTGTTTCAAGCGGTAAGATTGTCCCGAATCCATCATTGGGTTGAATATCAACGTACTGTTTAATATTAATTGAATATTATTGTGATGAATGGGATTTATCCTCGCGTAGCCGGAAAACGACCGTCGCCATAACACGGGTGTTCTGTTTCATACACCTCGTGCCACTTTATAAGTTACCACGGATGTAACATTTGTTTTTTTTATGTATGGCTAACAATTTAGACAACTCATTAGTGACCACTGGGTTGGAGCAATTGTCGTTAATTCACTATTTTCATAAATTTTGATACAATAAACAAATCTATCAATATCTTTAATCTACCCTTATTTACTTTTACCCTTCTGCAATATATAACAAATGTTTTGCATTACCAGTTATCAACCAACTCATTAAACAACAACTTTAATCTATTCCAAGTGGGTTGGAACCCGCAGCACGGAATGCCATGGGTGCTAGGATTTAGGCCAGTGTAGGCACATTACCCCCTCAAAACAACAATTTACCTCAGGAATTCCAACAAAACCGAACAACTGGGGGAGAATTGAATGATTTGTCAACTTTACAGTTGAAACAACCGACTCGTGGATTCCACAGCAACCAAAGTCTACACTCGGTCGATCAAATTCAAGATCTGATGATGTCACAACGGCGTTTATGACGAAAGGAACGGGACGAGTTTGATCAGCAACTCGTATCACCATTGGTGCTTCAACGATCCCTGTCTCGATGTCAAACAAACCTCCGCTGTCCTCTGCCAGGGTTTGTCTGGATATAAATATCATATATATCATTAAATAATAGATGTAATATTAAACGCTTTATAAATGTCATATATAGTAGGGTGGGGGAAGACAGGACACCTTAGCACATAATATCCGAATATCCTGATCGCGTTTTAAACAATTAACAACAGTCTATAATTATTTGAATGTTATTTTCTTACTACCAAATGGAAGGATAAAGTAAGTTACATTCATCTAATAAACTTTAAAGCCAAATAATATTCAAACCTTGGTAGAAACTTGAGTTGAGCGGTAAATGTTTGCTTGGCTTGTATGTATCCTGTCTTCGGCAACAACTCCATGTGATTACGCAATTCCTTGGGAACTTCAAAGTTTAAACGAAGCGCAGTGCTCGCTCTAGTGGTAACATAGAGATCATAAAATAAACACAACATTCTTGTAATGATTTTTTTTTATATATTTGTTTGAACTTTCACCTGTTATGAACTACTATCTGCTCTTGGTACAACCTGTCATACATGCAAACTTTCAAATCCACATTCTGGGGAAAAATTAAAATTCATTAATTAACATTACATTGTTTTTATCTCTTCGAAAACGATAGTGATGATCATGTTTTTTTAAAGAACAAAGAAACGGGAATTAACAGCAAAATGACATTTGTTTAAACACGCTATGGATAAAAAGTACGGGAAAGAGTGTCAATTAAAAAACGTGGTTGTTGTACACAAGTACTTTTTAAACAACTGAGCTAAAAATATTAAACAACAAATATAAAATGTGTCAAAGTTTGAAAACACATACACACCTGGCGTTCCAACCACACAGGGACATCAATGGCAACCGCTTTTGTTTTGATCAGAAGCTGAAACATAAGATTGATTATTTATGTAAAATATGTAAAGAATATTGGATTGTATTAGAATGTATTGGATTATAACTGTTTTAGTTTTCAGTGTTGAAGATCAGAATAATGTGTCAAGAATGTTTCAAGTTAAGGTTAAACAACTTTCTTTATATCTAATCAAAAGGTGAATAGGTGTGAAAAGTTTATTAGATGAAAGGGACGACTGTTTAGCATAAAATGTGTTGAAAACACCAACACTTTGTAATATAGCGGCTATGGATTCTATTTTACATCGGTAAGGTTTTTAAAGTCTTACAATTCAGGCCAGATTTGGCTCGCTACCTAGCAGATGTGGATAGTCATAACTAAGACTTGGGTAATTTTGTTGTTAGTGTGCAGTTTAAAATGTCTGGACTTCAATGAGCACCACAGACCATGGAAGGTTGATATACACTTGTATAGATATGGAATTGTGTAGAAATAACTCACCGGCTGTGACTCTGCGTCGGTGAATGAAATACGGAAGTTAGCTTGTATATCTCCAGGAATGCATGGGGCAAATATTATGTCAAGTTTGATTGATGAGAACGGTTCAATTTCACCACTCATTATCTACATGGACACAAAATAAATAAATACCATAGAAACACCATTATAGAAGTAAAATAAATCAATATTATTAAAACAATGGTATGTGCCTGGAAAAATATTATACGAATATTTATTAAAACGGACTAATCTTCAACAATTTTACTCTCAAAACATTACACAAGCTCTTCCAAACACTTAACCAACCTCCCCAACTTTGAGTTCATCAGGAACTGCCTGATATTCGGTTGCCGGGGTAACGAACGTTATCTCATCTCCTTCGTCTCGGTAATCTGAAACAGAAAAACCTCATGCTCACTGTCGAGAAATAACACGAGTGTCTTCTTATACACCAGACACACTTGGTGTGTTCATACACCTCATGCTTACTGTCGAGTTATAACATGGATGTCTTCTTATACACCAGACACACATGGTGTATTCATACACCTCATGTTCACTGTCGAGTTATAACATGAGTGTCTTCTTATACACCAAACACACATGGTGTATTCATACACCTCATGCTCACTGTCGAGTTATAACATGAGTGTCTTCTTATACACCAAACACACATGGTGTATTCATACACCTCATGCTCACTGTCGAGTTATAACATGGGTGTCTTCTTATACACCAGACGTACATGGTGTATTCATACACCTCATGCTTACTGTCGAGTTATAACATGGGTATACTTATACACCAGACACACCCAAGTGTAGTCATACACCTCATGCGCGCTGCTAAACCAACCTCCATGTTGTTCTTCATATTCTTCATCACCTTGAATCGGAAATTCCGTCATTTTCCCCAAAGTTTCAGCAGTTTGTGGATTGTCTGGTGATGGAAATGATTATTTATTACATGAAAGAATGAATAAAGTTAACTTAATTTATCCTCACGTGGCCGGAAAAAGACAGTCGTTATCACACGGGTTTAACACCTCGTGCCAGCTTACTAGTTACCATGTATGTTACTTTGTGGGTGATTATTTTTTTGGGATTTTTTCATTTTTTTTATGTATGGCTGATAATTTGGACAACCCATTAGTGACCACTGGGTTGGAGCAATTGTCGTTAAGTGTCTTGCCCAAGGACACATACACCCACAATGGTAGCAGCGACGAGCCTTGAACCCATTACCTAATGGTTACAGGTAGGCGCGCTTACCACTACGCCATGGCACCGGATAGATAATGAAACTTTTTATGCTAACCCCAATAAAACTGTGAAATGAGTAAAATACATTAAGGTATGTGTAATAGAAGAAAAGGGCACAACATTTTAGTCATGGTGAATTAATGGGACCATCTTGGAGACATTTTCGTAAAAATGGGAAAACATCAATGTTGTAACCAAAGCTTTAAGTGTAAAACCAGAATGATAAAATATAGTAAGCAAAAAGTTGGAGTTATAGTTTTGTTGCATGTAAGATTGCTTTGGTGGTGGTGCTTTGCTACTGAACAGTGGGTTGAAGTAATTAGCATAGGGAACTCACTAACAACAGTAGCAGCATCGAGATTTGAACTCGGTATCCCCTAGTTATGTCATTTAACTAAAGTTACCAAACCTGTTGAAGGTAACAGACAAATAAAAAAACAACAACTAAACAAAGTTGGACTTGATTTTAGTCTGTTGAATTTTCGTAGCACCAGAACCTTACTGTAATTCTTTACACAAGAATCATTCCACTGTATAAGCACCACATCAGGGTCAGATTTCCTGAATTTGTTACAACAATCAAACCTGTTAAACGTTCACTTTGTTGAGTCCTCCTTGACTTGAGTGCGGTGTTCAATGGAATAGTGGTGCTCGTCTTCAACCGTTCTGAAACATCATTTGGTGTCATCCCTGGGGTCTCTGCTGTTGTCTGTGATGTCATAAAGATATGTAATGTAAAACAATAATAGGCCAATCCTGACCTAGATGCTATGACCCAAGGCATGTCACACTGCAGGACCTCATCATCATAGAATACAATGCAGAACAATTATTGTTGTATATCATAAATACTTGCTAAAAACAGCAATACATTCCTCTTTTGCTTGTTAAGAAAAGTTGCTACCTATGTTTACAGAAGTTTTATTCACTTGTTTCATCACAAAATAATACTGATCAATCATTATGACATTATAAATCAGTTTGAAAAAAATTAAGAACAATCATCCAGAAAGTTATGTACGTGGACACGTGGTAACTGGTAAGCTGGCATATTGTGTGTAAAACAAAACACCCATGTTTTAATGACTGTTGTTGCCCCAACATGCAAATATAAACACATCCACCCCACCAATCTTCCAAGTGAGGTCTCCAGGGTGTACGTCGTTGCTGGATTTTCCGGAATTTTTTGAAAATCGAATCTTGACCCGAGCGCTCCTTTGTTCTGTAGCACCACCGAGCGGCGAATCGTTTCGCCGACAACTTGAGTTCCAAAGTTTATCGACTCAACATCAACAGAAAGCTGTGGTTGGAGGGTGGTGAATATTAGAAGGTTAAGAGCACAGCGGCATACACAGTTTCAACGATATACTTGGTAAGGAGTATTGAAGTGGTGACCAAAATGGCTGCCAATATTAGATCAAGAGAAACAAGAGCACAGCTGGTTACTAATGGGTTGTCTAAATTGTCAGCCATACATAAAACAAAGCATAACAGGAATCCTTACATCACATTTCTTGGTTGTGCATTTGAGAGGAATGGAGAAAGGTCCAGTTTGTGCGAGAAAGAAAACTTCACCGATCAAATCTTCGTTTATCTGACATCATAAAGAGCTTCGTGAGTCAACTTATAAAACTACAAAGTGTGTGACATAATAATATAATTTTGTGTTTATCTTCTCGAAATCGATAGCAAAGATTATGTTATTAAAATAACAAAGAGGAAGGGAATTAACAGCAAAATAAGTCAGTTAAACAGGCAATGAATAAAAAGTGCGGGAAAGAGTGTAAATTAAAAAACCCTGGCTGTTGTATCAAAATAATAGTTAACATTATGACATCATACTGAATTTTATGACATCATACTCACCATTGGTTTAAAAGTAACAAACATGTCACATGACATTCCAGCTGACATTTGTCCAGGGGGTTCGAAACTATAAATGTAACACCTGATGTTATTTAATGTATTGTATATGATTTCTATTGTTTAGTAAAGTTTGTGATTTCTATTAAGTAGATGTTTTATAAGAGGTTATTACATATGAAGTCATCATATAAGGGGGCAATGACTCACATAGTTACATGCTTGGTAATTCGTATGCGAGAAGAAGGTGTATGAAACAGAACACCCATGTTATAACTTTTATCATTTCCCTGCACATAAGGTTAAATAAGTTAAATTGTTTCGATGCGACCACAGCATTATAACCCAACCACTATGTAATGATAACAAATATTAATACTGAATAACTTACTCAATTTTGATAAAATCTTTTAAATGTTCAGATAATCCACATAACTTGCAAAAGTTAATGCTGTATGAAACATTGGTGATCGTGATCTTTTTCTTGTAAACTCGCCCGACATCAAGATCCTATATAACAATAAATAATTGAAGTGATAAGTATATGAAATTATGCCTATATATAATTGAAGTTATACATACAATAAGACTTTATAATTAATTGAAGTTATACTCGCACGATCATATGCAACAATTTTTTTAGAATGCAAGAGAAGTAGGGATAATCAGACAGGCATTCTTTTAAACGAATTTGATGCCAATGTTTACACTTTACAGATTAATGCAGTGCAGAAAGTTTAATGGCATGCCTGCCTACCCTACCGCACCAGGTTTGCACCTAGGGTATGATACCCACACCTAACTCTTTGCTCAGAAGAGCTTGGTTGTTCACAACATAAAGATAGTTTGCAAACACCATGCGTAAACCTTCGTAGTGCTTAAAACCATATATTTTAGGATATGATTTAGTTTATTAAAGATCTTCATAATTTTCAATATTAATAAATTCAATAATTTGAAAAATATTTAATATAAGTCTTCTGCCTTATTTTGTTTATTAGTATCTAGTTTGATTTTTGGTAAATATAACAAATTGTGTTATGTATTATAATATTTCTATCTTACCTTAAAGTGGATGACCTCTGGTTTACTGTTGAATGGTCGACCTTTGAACTCTCTCCCTGCTGCCACCTGCTGGACTATTATACCATCTTTATGTTTTGCCAGCGTACGTTTCATTATATCATGCTCCATCTTTGTCCCCCCTGTTGGTTTTAAAGTGACGTCTTCTTTTGGAACCTAAGCAAAACATATTAGTCAACCAATGCACAACCAGTAACTATTTAAATTTTTAAACGTTTTAACTAAATAAAAAATATGATAAATGAATAAAATTTATGCTGTCTCTTGGTAATAATAACGAAGAACAAGAGAGTTTACAAAAGCAAAAAGACGGAAAGTAAAGGTAAAACTACAGTTAAAATAGTTTATTGATAAAAAGAAAAAGAAATAATGTCTGGATAAAAGGCATGACCGTTACATAGTTGTTATCTATTGAAACTTTGAGTACGACCTTGTAAACTTTGTGTTTTTGATCCCACATTCCCTGGAACTCAGGTTGAGCAAGATCTTCTTCCTCGTTGTCGTTGGCAACCATTGTTGTCTTCCGAAGAGCCAACGTTGACGGAGATTGAGAAATATCTTGACCACTAGATGACGATACAGAGTCCACTTCTCTCTGAACATCCTGGGACAAAATATTGACTGTTAGTTTAAAAATCTTTTCCAAGAGTTGCGAAAAATAAATAAGCAATAGTTAGAAAAAAAAATGATTACGCTAAGTAAAACATTAAAAAAAGACAAAACACATATTGTAGGAAAATTATGAAAACAAATGTGGAAATGGGCTAACTTTGATCTACACTCCTGGCGTTTGATGTTGTACAGCCTCTCTCAAACAAAACAAAACATTAAAAAAAGATAAAAACATTTTTGAACTTGGTGGAGTATTTATAAAATTTAAGATACAGCATGTGGAGGTGGGCAAACTGTGGTCTACATCTTCGGTGTATCATGCTGTACAACCTCACTCAAATAAACAGAGCACAGAAGGTAATGTTTGAATAAGACACTGGCCATGCATTTTTAACAAATATATACCTTTTGTTATACAATTAGCTGAACCTGATTTTTATCTGTTACGTTTTTTTTTATCTGTTACACCAGATCCTTGGAATAGAGAATATCATAGTTTTACCCAAAATAATATATTTACATCAGGATAATATTTTTACCTCGCGCGGCGTTTGTTGCAAATACTTAGTTTGTTGAAGAAATATCGGTTCATTATCCTCAGTTAGCTCAATCTTAGTATGTATGGATGGTTTCTTCAGTGGTTGGACTTCCTTCAACTTCTCTGTGTGTTTGGTTGACCAGAGTTGGGGCTGAAAAATATAATTTAAAGAATGAAATTTATTTCGCCTCTTCGGTCACAATTACGAAGAACGAGAAAGTTTACAAAAGCAAAAAGGTGGTCAGTAATCTTAAAACAACAGTTGTTAAAACATGCTTATTGATAAAATAGAAATAAATACTGTTTTGATTAAAAGATGTGACCGTTACATCCACAGAAAATACCATGAAATTTAAGTAAACAACATTTAATTAAACAATATTAAAGTTCTAATTGGAAGAAAAATCTATGTTTTTTTATTCATTCACAATCAGTCACACTTTTATCTATGATATATACCATCATGACTCAGTGAACACATGTGCGTATCCCAACTTTTTATATCAGGGTTTTTAATTGGACTATTTTAGTCAAACAAACAATTATGTTTATAATAATTAGGCTATACTGTTATGAAAAAATGTGATTAAAATTGAGATATTACGAGAACTAGTAAATAAAATTAATGCATTTCCATTACGATTATTGAATAAATTTAAAGTAAATCAACTTTCATTTTATCCCAACCTGTTGCTTCTTCCTACGTTCAATATTTTCCTCTTCTTTCAAAATTGTTGAAACAATTTTCATTCGATTCGTTGTTTGCTGAGTTTTGAAAGATCTGGAATAGAATAAAAATAAACCGTTATGTCCGCTTATCCACACATTGCAATAGCTCTAGTCATAGGTTAAAGGGTTTATAAATTCAGGGGAGGTAATGATAGTTTGACACAAAACTGTGAGCTTTTTATCTTATTGATTGTAATGTTAATTAATGCAGTTTAAGAAACCCTAGCATTGGCCTGCAACCCCAGGTACTAGCAGTAATAACTTTGAATAATCCACCTGTAGCATTTATTGAGTGAGTATATTTTGTAATAAATTCGAACATTAAAAAACACAAGAAGAGAAAGAAACGGAAAGGCTGGCAGTCGTTACATTGCAGGACGCTTAATCTGTATAATTCAATGAGTGGCAAGCGAGTTTACATTCAAATGCAATACTTAGCTTTTACCTTCTTTTTTGTTAGAATAAACCAAAGTTAGTATAGACCAAGTTAGGAAACGGCGCTCGTGTCCGCCATTACGGAGCCCACAGAGCGTGAATCGCCTATACAAATGCATGGTCGGCATGTGTTCATTTAGTTCTTGTAAGCGATACAAAGCTAGAAAACACGTATAGCGGTTGTTTTAACCTTTAAAATATAATTTCTAATATAAATCCTGTTATATAATATTAAATCTAGGAATTAATGTGGAGTAAATTAATATTTTGACTGGTTTTCGGCGTAAAGTGTGGTTTAACAGGGTACTTTACGTTGGCGATTAAGACTAGCAGCAATCAGCTTTGTTTACATAATAATATATGATCATACCTACGAACCTACAGAGCCATTCTTTACTACATTTATAATCCAACATGAGTGGACATGCAGCTCCCAACTGCTTAAGTCTACTAGCAGATAAGGTGTTCGCGTTTTCCGATTTCATAAAGACCCGGAACGCAGAAAAGGTAGCTTACTAATTCAAGCAGAGGACCAAAAATAGTAACTCAGTATTGTTTTCCTCAATGTCACTTCGATATTAGGCAAATTTTACAAAGATACCTTAAGTTTCGTTGCCGGGTATACGTGTTGAGTTTGTGAGCCAAAAAGTAAAATCACGGCAATTTACATGCAAAACTGCAGCTAGATACACCAGTTTATGGTAATGTTATGCGTTTTTGTTTGTATTTTTATATTTTAAACACGTTCTTTTATGTTTTTGGTTAGTAAACTTGATATTTTCTGTTTTTTTACTTTTGAATCGATTGAGTGTTCAATAAAAGTTGATTATTTTTGTGAGGTTTATTATTGTGATAAGATATAACATTAGTAGAAAGCCATTTTTACGCGCAGAAGTGCTTGGTTTTTAAAAAATCGCAATATTTAAACGAAAAACAGCACCCAGCAATGATAAAATGCTATGCCGTGGGCTCCGTAATGGTGGCGACTATGACGTCATAGACGCGAGACAATGGATAACAAGACTCGTTGTTTTACAATCCGTTTCCTAACTTGGTCTATACTAACTTTGGAATAAACCACCTACATTTTATTTTTTTCAAATTCTTCCTTTTTCTTCCTTCGAAGCAAGACTTGTTGTGGGTTTCCTCCTTCTCTTAAAACTTGGTTCCGCTCCAGTAGTTCTGATGTTTCACGCTGCTTTTTGAACGCAGCATCTCGGGCCTATAGAAAAACTAGGTGAAATAAAAAAACTAATCCTACAGTTTAAAATGTTTAAATTTACATCAAGTAGTCATACATTTTACCTATTTTCAGTAAAAAATTACAATATGTTTTTATTATTTATTATCATTACTTTTTAATTGAACAGTTTTTAGACCAAAATTTGAAGGGGTAAATACAGATAAGAAACACTACAGTTACATCACCTGCAGTGCTTTAAGATTCTCCCTGTTTGAGTTGATGCTTTCCTTTAATGAAATAATACTCTTCACTCTCCCCCCAATATTCGCAACTTCATTTTCCACTTGTGTTTGTTCTTTATCACGAACACGGCTTAAACTTTGCTGGAAACAAAAAAAAATATTATGCCATACATACAAAGTTACATACATGTAACTCGTAAGCGGGCACGAAGTGTATGAAACAAAACATCGAACGACTGTCCTTGCATTCCCTGCGAGGTTAAATAACTTACAATTATTCCTCATTCAGTACGTTAAATGGGTTCTAGAATTTAGATCAGGATTGGCCCATTACTTCAATCTTGCAAGCATATACAGGAGGTGAATATGAGAAAGTTTAAATATTTTTTGCTTACCTTGAGAAATTTTCGAGCTTTTTTCTGATTCTCTATAGCGGCCTCTAGTGCTTTCTCATGTGCAAACTCTCTTGCTTTTATGAGGTCAGTAAGTTCTCTGTGACATAACAAATGTGTAATAACAATGGTCAAGTTATTAATCAACCAATAAAAATTATCAAACAATTTACTGAATTTTATATCAAACAAAAATAATAGAAATCTTATACCTTTCAGCATTTTTCCACTTCCGTTTTTCCAAGATGGCGGCCTTCCTTTCTTTGCCGAGTCGATATTTTGCCATCTTCATTTTATGCTGATTCACCCTTTCCTCCTTAGCAACGACTTGCTCAGCGAGTTCAACATAATGACGCTGCTCAATTTCAACCCGGGATAAATTAAGTCTGGAATGAAATAATAGATAAACTCTACAATTATAAAGTAATTTTAAATCTGAAACGCCAGTTTTTAAAGAAACAGATTTTGTTGAGTAACCCTCATAATGTATCACCCTGCTACAGACTAAACTTTGTTTTTAAACAAAGTTATGTGAAATTTATGGCTTTAGAAAATAAATTTGTTGGAACTATATGCCTTGTAGCAATGGCAGGCTGTTAGACCATGTATATATAAAAGACACACACACATTTATTGACATTTATACTCAACTCAGACTCTTGAAGATTATTATTTATTTCAATTTCTAATTTCTTGTCAGATTCAATTTCCGTTTCAAGTTTGGCTTTCTGTGACACGAGACGATGATATGAAGCGACATTCTCACTTTCCTGTAAATTAAAATACACAGAAATAGAAACAATCACCATTATGATATTTGGCTTAATTGTAAAACGACTTGTAAATAACATTGCAGCAAGAGAAGGATAATGCAATTCTAATACAGCTTCTTCTTACATAAAGCTGGTGTTTACATGACCATTTAAAAACTGCCCATGATTTTCTATCTAGAATGCCAAATTCCACAGATTGGTAAATAAGGACAAATAGAGAAATGGTTACCATTATGTTAACATTGTTTTAAGTAAAATATCGACGAATAAACTTAAACGCTACCCATGTTCGGTGTTCACATAAAGTATGTGATAATAAAGTAAAGAGGCAAACCCTGAATAGGAGATGCCACATACTTTAAATTTCCTATGGCAATTTTATTGCATTTATTAATGTAACAGTGTGAAAATAAGTCCCTTTCTCTGGTGTTTGGTAGTTTTTAAAATAAGAAACACCTAAATGATTATTTTACCAGCGATTGTTTAATCTCGTTCAGAACTTCATTTAACTCAATTTCCAACGCCTTGGTGCGCGTCCTACATGCTGCTAGCTCCTCCCTGTGAATGAATAATAACTTATAAAAACACACACATATATAAACAGTACTGGTTCTACTTGAATAAGAGACTGACCATGCCATTTACGTGAAATATATATCTCCTATATAACAATTGGTTACACTTGATTTTTATCTGTTAAATTTTCGTAGTACCAGATGCTAAATAGTACCGGCTGTATTTTGCCCATCTGATGCAGTAACTGGTGAGTACAATTCTTTATCCTATACTGCTACTTGTGTTTTGTTGATTTTTAACTACATATATGTTTTTTAAAAAAAAAAAAAAAGTTTTGTCTTAAAACATTGTCGTAAACAAAACAAAATAAACACAATATGTGAAGAAGAAATAATAAAACACAATACCTTGACTTCATCACCAAAAACTCTTTTTCTGAAAGTTGTTCTTGCAGTGAATCAAGATGACGACGTAAGACGATCAACTGAGCAACTTCCTTCTGCGTGCCTGGCTCCGTCTCCAAGTACATTACTGTGAACGTGATGGCATATTCATTACTGGGGGCTAGTAAGAAATCCTCCCCCTACATTATCTTCTAACTGCTATATGTAACAACCAACTAGTAACCCCTGTAACCACCAGCCTCTACCCCCAACTACCAACCTCTAATACTTTCCACCAGCTCGTAACCTATCGGAGGATTCTTCACCAGTGCAAACTACTATATCAATACAACAAAAGAGATGCTAATTAAATGGAATCGTAACTATTTAGTTTTCATATGCAAGTATTAAGCTACATTTAAACAAATTAACTAATCCCTTTGCGATATTTTTACTCAATATGTTTTAAAAGAAAAACACCTATTATTTAAAAGGAAAACTATAACAGCATTGTCAAAAGTTTCTGCCCATTAAGCATCATTATCAACAGCACAGATATCTTATATATCAACACAGAAATCTTATATATTAACAACACAGAAGTCGTATACCTATCTCTGACTCGTCAGATTCATTTTGGACAGACTCAGTTTCGTTGCTAAAAAGATCTTCAAAATCATCATATTGGCCACCTGTCAATCAAAATATATAAGATAGTTATGGTTCATATCAAGCTAATTACATAATATAGTAGGGTGGGGGAAGACGGAACACCTTTGGCACATAATATACAAGTATCCTGATCTTGTTTTAAATAATTAACAACAGTCTACGAGCGCAGTGATGATATGGTTGTTATTTAAAATTTTCATTGTTTACTACCAAACGGTATGGAAAAATAGAATAAAAGGCGTCTTATATCTACCTCCGTAAGGTTCATCGTCTGACGAACTTTCATTCCATTTATCTTCACTTGGTGGAAAACGCTGTACGCTCTCGAACTCCATTCTTTTAACACAACGTTAGATATTAATTGTGTATTATATTTACAACAACCACTTGCTGTAACTGTTAAACATAGAAAGTATTAGTTTTATTCTTTATGGCTATTTAATAGTAGAAATTCTTGTTTCTAATAATTTTAAATGAAATCTAACGATTCTCAGCTTCGGTAAAGCACCTTACATCTCTATGGTTACGACAACCACATAGAAATTGTAAACCTCCGCGTTAAATATTGGGGAGCATATTTTGCTCTTTTATTCTTGTTATTTATACATGAGAGCATAGCTCCAATAAATATACACATCCTATTTAAACTGATTGATAAAGAGTATGTGTAATTACCGATTCGTATGTTGTATTCATTTTTTTCCCTGTTAAAGTATTGGGTATTTTAAATGTATAGTAACCAGAGTCCGTATATAAACATGTATAAACATGTTTATATACGGACTCTGATAGTAACGAAAATAAACGAATTTTAGTTTGTGTCATTTAACAAACCAAACAAGGTAAAGCTGATTAAGTACAATCTGGCAGTAGGACACCGATATTCTTTGCAAACTTATTATCTGGCGTTCCTGAAACAGTAATTTTTTGAAATTTGAATTTTGAATCAGGTGGATCATACACCTGCTTCACAGAAAAAATATCACTTAAAAATAACCAAACTGCATCACCATTTACAGTTATAAGGTTACGAAACAATATGACGGCAGATTCCTGCAGTTTAGGGGGCTGGGTGATGCTTAAAAACCCGTAACAAGATGCACAAATGGTCGTAATGTCCATTCCACCCAAAGAGGAGTGTACCAACAAAGGTCCGAGATTTTGAAGTACATTTAACTGCAGTTTATAAAGAGCTGTATGTTTGAATGCAACCGAGCTGTGACTGTAGTTGGTCAGTTTACGATTATTAGATTGTTGCTGTTTAAGGAAGCTCATCAGTTTTGGAAGTATTTCCTTTCCTAATCTTTTGCGAATAAAATCACCGCACGTTGAGGAAATAACACAGATTACTTCAAATGCTTTTTGAACAACCTGAAAATAAGAACTCATGTACCAATTGCATTCTTATAAAATTATTAAACAGCTATTTCCATTAGTTGTATATTACATGAGTGGGCAAAATCTTTAGGTTTACCAAATACTTTGTAAAATGGCAGTAACGTACACCTAGGGTGACTTACACAGTTTTACAAAGTTCAAACAGAACTCGTTTTTATAAAATGCAATATACTTTAAGTGCTTAACGTTTTGATTTCAACCTCAAACAAAGTGGTATAAACCTTATCTGCTAATTCTTACTACAATATTAGTTCTTATATTGTAACTGGCAGAAAACGTAGACTAAAAGTAAACTTGATTTTTTAAGTTATTTTAAAGACAACCAACCTGCATTTCTTGATCTTCAAACCTAGACACAATAGAAGGCCACAATTGATGAACCATTGGTAGCAGCCATGTATCTTGACCACTTAAAGCTACAATACCGTCAGCAACTGCAACCAATACCATAATACGAACCATTCTACTTTTATGCGCCGTTAAATTTCTGCAGCGGCGTAAAATTTCTAACACAACCGTGACATCTTCTGGAGGTTTTTCCGAAGACGGATCAGTTTCTTCCTCTGTATCTTGGACTTCCTCTGGATCTGCATTCGTTTCTTCTTCTGGTTGAGATTGATTTTCTTCAGTTTCAAGTTTCTTTGTTCTGTGCTCCCGTAGAAATTCAAGTATGTCTTCTGTGTCATCTTTTACAGACCTAGAATTTTTTGATGTTATAAAAGTCTTGAGTAGGAATATCACATTTACAGTTTGATGCTTTTTGCCATTGTGGCCATGTTTGCCCTGGTACACGACACTTAGTAATTGCTCCAATCTATTCGAGTACAATGCAAACTCATTACCCGCTAAGTTGAATTATACTTAATTAGGCCAGTTGTGATTGACACAAATTAGTGATGACAAAACATAAAAAACCATTTATATGCACTTACTTAACAGGTGGATCTGGTGTATGAGTTCGATCAAACCACTTCTGTATTGACATCAAAACACAAACAAATAAAGACACGAACGATTGAAGTGTGTTTAAATCTGTGTTACTACTGTCAAACTTGGAGAGAATTTCTTGTATAGTGTCACGAATGAGGGGAAAGAGGTTTTTGTCATCATACTTGAGTATTGCTTGAAGGACATCTGGGCATCTAAGGAAAAAATGGACAGTTAACATAACTTTTATTAATTTTCTTAAGAACGATAGCGAAGATTATGTCATTTAAAAAACGTAGGGGGGAATCAATGGCAAAACAATAGTTGCTAATTCGCTATGAATTAAAAGCGTGATAAAGAGTGCCAGTTAAAAACCGTGGCTGTTGCACCCAGTTAAGTTTAATGTGAAGTTGAGACTTAGGGAGTATTTAATTGATAAAGGTAGGCCATATAGCCTATTGCGAAATTATTTAAGATAACATTTTGTGATAAATTTATAAGGCTAAACAAAGTCAAAAATGTTATAACTATATTTCTATTTTAGTAATAAACATGTTCTTCATCTTTCGTAAATCCTAAAGAGTTCTTACCCAATTGTGATATCGACAGCTAAGCTAACCTAAAAAGTTCAAAATTACTAAATTCAACACTATAATAACTAAAATATTTACTGCGGAGATTGTACTAAAAATTTAGACCATAAAGTTACCTCGGAAATAAGGTCAAGTGTTGAAGATGTAATGACAATGTACTTGCAAGATAATCTGCATTGAATTTAATTAAATCTGCAGTTGAAGCATAACCACAACTGCGACTTATTACTGCAAGAGAGAGAACAGCACACTCTGCCACTTTATCTGTTGTGTGACTCACTTTTTCTAAAAGTGGATACAAAACTTTGACAAGACGACTGCAAAATTTAGTTTCCAGCAACATAGAAAAGACAGCGAAAGACTCTAATTGCAGACACATCATCATACTGCTGCTTGCAAGTGGTTTGATACGTTTTGGATGCGATTTGGCTTGTAATGGGAATGTAATCGAATAGTTGGATGTTTCAGGTACACAGAGATCGACATCTACAGTTTGGGCGGGATTTGTAGTGTTGAAACTATATTCTTCGGTGTATAAGTCTAAGAGTTCATCTACAACTGATTCTATAGCTTGATTATCAACAGGAGTGCCAAGTAGGATTTCTTTTATCATAGCAACCGTGGCTAAGCGCTTTGATTCTATGCTATATGCCTCGGATAAGATTCCAACAAGCAGTTCAATGTCACCATGTTTGCCCAAAAGTCGGCAAATACGAACAAGAACTGTAACAGTTAAGCTGTGTTGGAAATTATTCACTGATGCCAGTAATTCAAGTCTAGACATGGGCGAGGTAAATTCAGTGCTTGATATTTTTCTTAAAGCTACTTCAGGAAACATACAAAGTTCTAATGTATCCTGATCGTAACACAACAATATTGATTCAATTAAACAATCAAGATGAACTGAAGAGTTTAACAGGCAGCTTAAATTGTCCTTTAGAACAGTTAGATAACCTTGGAGTAGTGTTAGTGCTGAGACTTTTTCATTTTCAGAATATTTTCTCATTTTATGTGGCAGTTCTGTGCATAAAGTAAACAAATTATTTTTTACACCATCCATAAATTCAGCCTTAGAAGAAGAGTTATTGAAACTTGCAACCAAGTCTTCCAGTAACATTGTGCTTGATTTTGACAGTTTATCCGATGAATCATTTAGCAATTTCAAAACTGGGTTCATAATAGTTCCATACAATGGCTTGAGTGACAAGCTGCACTTGAATAACAAAGTACGACACACACCCAACATGCAGAGTCTTGCTGCTTCATTATCAGCATCTTTGACAAGGAGTATCTTGGCTAAAGCTAAATTTAGGTTTTCTAACATGCTATCAATCCAAGTTTGATCCCGAGTTTTTAAGAGAGACAAAATACGTTGATCAACGTCTAGTGGTTTGGTTTTCGAATTTGCCTGAGCGGCCATTTTCATTTCTTCATTGCCAAGAGTAGTTGTCAACAAAACTGCAACCAAGTTGAGGCAAGAGCAGCGCAATTTTCGTCCAAGGTTTGTATGGATGATTTTTGCGACAGTAGATGTAACTCCAGGCATAAAACAGGCCATACAATTACCTACTGCTACAGAAAAATCAGAGTTTTCATTCAAGTCAAGTTGCTTGTAATAAGATGGGACAGATAAAGCCATTATCAAATCAATTGCTTTATGTTTATTTGGTTTACATGTTGAGGTGTTTAAAACTGACAAGCATAAAGATACAAGATGTCCAAGAATAGGAAGCTGCGTACATGAATAAAATGATTTCCAGAAATCCTGACATGAATTTAACAAGCAAATTAAAGTCGTAAAGACCGAATCCACAATTTCTTCATCATCTTTTACCGCAATCTGTGATGTTTTTATATCAGTGACATTTATCAACAAGTGTTTTAAGATATCTGCTTTTGCTTCCCAACTAACTGAATGTGTGTTTTGAAATACAAATTGCAAGCATTCAGCTGTAGTAACAACCTCTTCTCTGTCAGGTTTTGTTTTTACCAAGATTTGTCGAAGTGGTAACAAAATAACTTCATGTAAAGGCTGTAAGATGTCAGCTGGTAGATTGACCAAAAGTTTGTTAAGTTTTTGCAGCAAAGACTTTTGTTTTGTTCTACACAGTTCAAAGCAGATAGAATATACTTGCTCAGCATTGGAAATTTTATTTATTGAACACATTTTGAGACTAACTTACTTGGTGTATCATGATCTGGATGTGCATTCAGTGTTAAACACATCTAAATACTTTGACCCTATAGCATGGAATCCTGTGGTGGACTGGTACATTGCAGATGGGGCTGGTGGAAAGCGTTACAGGTTGGTAGTTGGTTAATTTGGGGGGTTAGTTGGGGTTTAGTGGGTATATGGGTTAAGGGTTGAATGAATGTAACTTACTTTATCTTCGCGCGCCTGGAAAACGACAGTCGTTATCACACGGGTTTAACACCTCGTGCCAGCTTACAAGTTACCATGTATGTTACTTTGTGGGTGATTATTTTTTTGGGATTTTTTTTCATTTTTTTTATGTATGGCTGATAATTTGGACAACCCATTAGTGACCACTGGGTTGGAGCAATTGCCGTTAAGTGTCTTGCCCAAGAACACATACGCCCACAATGGTAGCAGCGTAGAGCCTTAAACCCATTACTTCTGAGTTACAGGCAAGCACGCTAACCACGGTAATCCTTTAGCTGGTGGCCACCTGAAATTTTGGTTTCAAAATGTTCCATAGTAATCACTGATACCCACTGTATAATTTAAAAAAAAAAAAACTTGGGCGTTCGTGTCAAAAATTAACTTTAAAAATGCTCGAAAACATGCTTCGTCACCGTAATTCGTCTGATTTGCGTAAGGTAACGATTTATTCAGTCACAATATCGGTCTGATACGTCACAATAGTGGTTTATTACATATGTTACAAAATGGTATAGCGTTGTTTTTTCCCCACTGTTTTGTAACAATACGCATTCTAAGACGTAATAATCCAACTTTAGTTTAATTCATAACGGCTGGTGTGGAAAATACGGTGAAGCAGTACGATTTCGCGCATTTTCAAAGGTAATTTTTGACACGAACGCCCGAGTTTTCTCAAAAAAAAAATTATACAGTGGGTATGAGTAAGACCTAAGGAACACTTTGAAACCAAAATTTCGGGTGGCCACCAGCTAAAGGATTACCGCTAACCACTATGCCACGGCTCCAGACTATGCCCTGGCGCCAGCTATGCAACGGTTATATGGGTTAGTAGCTATAGTAGTTATAGAGGGTAGTAGTTACTACCACTACTTAAAAGTTCGTGGTTAGCAGATAACGTATGGGATGAAGGGATTTTTTACCAGCACTAAATATACTTTACCCTTCTTTTTTATTATAATAAACGGGAATAGCTCGTGTATTAGTAAGTATAACAGTTTTACTATACAACACAATCCAAGCCAAGTGCTAAAAATACTTCAAATAAAAAATCTGTGCTAAACTAGTATAAAATAAAGTCTTTTAAAGATATTATCTTTATTGGTGATCAACACGTTTATCTTCAAAAACAAAATGAACTTTTACAACGGGAATCCCCATGAAAAAGACCCCCCACCATAGAAAACTAAATTTGGTTATGAATATATGAACATGTGCAAACGGCTTGGAATATAATTATAAAAGTAACTTTCGTAATAATTTTATTAATAATAAAGAATAGAGATATTATTTTATTCTTGTTTATCTGTACTCGTGCTGAATTTAGAGAAACTTTAATTAAGTGAAATTGTGCATTGTTATAGATTTAAGTCCAATTACAAGTTGCTTTACTGAAAGCGCTTTTCTACTTCGATGCAAATAATATAATATATAGTTAAACATAACATGATTAATTCTTATTTTGACACTTACAACTTCCGCTCAACTAACGTTAATCCAGGTTCACGAAAACGAATGTTCTCCAGCGACGACAAGCTTAGCTAAAGCAAGTTTACAATTTAGCACACAATGCTGAAGTTGTACAATGCGTCTTTACAAATCACTTTATTATGATACGCGTGGCCATTTATTTGATTTCTGCTTTTTTGTATACAAGCAGTATTTGTCAAATTTCGCAACTATACATTTCACAATTGAAAGTGTCCATCAACAACATGGACAAGCACATAGCAGCAATGTTTGTACTTATTTCTGAAAAACATTCCTCAGTTTTCAGAAACATCCATTTTTTCTTCATTTTCTTTCTCATCTGGTTTATCATAAGCCTTTTCACTTGGTGCGACGACCACCCCATTATATACGGTAACTTCTGTCGCAACAGAGGCATTTCCTTCAATCCCAAGGATTTGTTTATAACCACCGTGTGCAAGGATTCGAAGCAATGTTTGTGCTGTACAGCATACCTGAGTACAAACCTTATGTTAGATTTTATGTTCTACTTTCACTTGGATCAACAATTTTATATAAAACATTATTGGCTTAATAGTAGTCGCAATAGCTAGTTCTTTGTTTCAAAACAGTTAATTTTTTCACTGAACTGGTTCACCAATTAAAGAGCAAAATATTTTTTACCATTAGAAATATTTTTTGTGCCCTCCAGGTACATTTTAACAGCCATTACTTTTTCTGACAACACTACTTTTTATATGGGTGTTGAGGTCCTACAGAGAAGACCACATAAGTGACAGAACCTAGTACTTAGGCAGAGTAGGGGAGACCGGGGATGGTTCGGACGTTTTTTTGAAAATTGCTAATATTTTTTTTTATATGCGTCACATGAATTTAAATGTTAGTTTGTTGTAAAGGGTGATCCTTTGCCGAAAAAGGGTAGGAGAGTCGCTTGCCAAAGCAAACTAGAAATGCATGTAAAAGTTCAAATTCCTAAGGCTCTCCCCGGTACCGGGATAACATCGGACATGACCGGGGTCACCTCGGACAGTATACGTTTTTTTGGTTTTCTTCGACACCGTTTGTAAAAACGACAACGAAAATAATAACGAATCATCTAATATATAAATCGAATAGGCTGGCTGGTACTTTAGCGCATATTAAAACAGGAAAGGTTGATGAGAAATCTTAATCCTTAATAGTCCCCTGTCTGTACGAGTATCATCTTCAATAACTGCAAAAATAGTTTTTTTTCATTCAGTCGCTTGATACTCTCCTGCTGTCGTCTTTCTTTTAAACGTTCTTACTATTTTTTTATGATCTAAAACTATTGTGACCATACAATATAATACACCTTACCAACCCGGGCATGTTGTCCGACGTATCCCCAGACACGTGGTGACATAAAAATAGCAAAAACATAGCCGCCTGTTTACCTCCTGCTCAAAATCTATGTTTGCTTATTGAAGTGTTGCTTCTAAACTACCACTCCCACCGCAAAAGAATTACTTTCGGCTATCAGCAACCGAACTATACCCTTACAACCAAAAACTTAAAAAGTAGATATTTCTGTTAAACTAACTTTTTTTATTTTAACTAATCGGTTGAACTGCGCATGCCCCCAAACATTATGCTGCTTTGTAATGTAAACAATAAGATTTGTTAATAATGATATCACAATGCTCTATTGTGACGTCATGTACATGGTCCGAACTATCCCCGCATCCGAAGTATCCCCGGTCTCCCCTACGCATACTACCAGAACATTCTATAACAAGAATGGCTTTTATCATGGCCACGTATTTTTATTTAACATAGAACTGTGTAAATCAAGCATTGATGTATAAACTGGCGGTGAAAAAAAGGTTTATGCAAGAATAACAACTTGCAAAACAGTATTAAAGGCTTGTTCACGTCTACTATACTAAATTATGTCCTGTTGAAAGAACTTGCAAAACAGTATTAATGGCTTGTTCACGTCTACTATACTAAATTATGTCCTGTTGAAAGAACTTGCAAAACAGTATTAAAGGCTTGTTCAGGTCTACTATACTAAATTATGTCCTGTTGAAAGAACTTGCAAAACAGTATTAAAGGCTTGTTCACGTCTACTATACTAAATTATGTCCTGTTGAAAGATGAAAATACTTGCCTTATCCTGCTGTTCCAGTGTCATAACTGTATGGACCCTGACATTTCCACTTTCGCATGGGTCAACAATCCCTGCAGATCCAGGAAGGAAAAATCCCGAAGAAAGTAAACGGAGAACCCGCCTATTAAACAAAGTGGTATTTGTTAATTTCTTTCTATATATTTTAATATGGTTAATATGAACATGAATCAGTTTATATATAATATTATATCTGTGTACAGTCTTTTCTGTAGATAGTCCTTACCAAGTTAAATATATATATTATCAAGTCTTTTTCATACCATTTTCAAGTTATTATATAAATTAACAAGGAATTAACATGGCAAAAGGATTATCTGTACAAATAAAAAAATGGTTAAAATTTTTAAAATTATTTGAAATTGAAAAGCTTTTACACAAAATTGTATCCGTTTTACCACTCGGGTGCTCAGTTAAAAAACTATTGTTGACATGTATTGTTGAAAAACTATTGTTGAATGGTGACAAAATGTACAGCTGTAAGGAGAGTAGATGATACCATCTAAATAGACCAACCTGAAAGCTTCATTTATCGGCAGTGGTTGTCTGTTAAGATTATTCATTACAGCATGATGGGCAAGTAAGTCTATGATCCATGGCGTCAATGGCTGGAATCCTTCAAAACGACGCGTCATGTCTTTCAGCAGTCGTACCAGCATTTTGACGCTGTGTAAGTAAAAATGAAGTGTTTGTTTTAATTGTTTTAGATGAAAATTACACAGTGTCTATGTTCTGTTGTAATACACATCTTTTGATAAGTACAAGAACAAATTAAATATAATATTAACAAAAAAGAGACAGATTGCAATAAAATGCATCTGCTTTTGAAAAAATACAGATAAATATGTAACTAAGGATATATTAAAAATGATACCAGAAGAGCTTTTTCAATGAAAATGAGAAAAGTATTGTGTAAGAATGTAGATAGCTTTATGCGCTAAGCATCACTATAATAGCAAGCATAAACAATAAAGTTTGTGAATACTAAATTATAGGGATGTGCTGAAGTTAAAAAAGCTCGGGTTCGCCGAGCGCCGAGCTTCAACGAAAAGCTCGGCACGAGCCCGAGTCCGAGCACCTATGACGTCATCAAGGAGAAAGGCGTACGAGAATGCGTTCCTATTCAGCCGAAAAGCGGCGCTAATCAAAATAATACAGAACACGTGGTTTGCGGTTAAAGACGAGTCTCGTTTCGTAATTTCTACTGTTGCAAAATGTAAAATTCATACAAAAAGTATTTAAATAAAAAAAATATATATAATTGTTACAGCCAGTGGCGCAACTGGCAAGTTTCTACGCATGTTCATCTTGGATATGGTAACGGTTATTTACGTCAGAATAAACCTTTACGATCGTTACATCACAAACGAGATTGTTGAAAACAATCGTGTTTTATTCGCTTCTATACGATCTGCAGTTTGTGTATAATTTTTGTTTCTGATGATTAGTTTAAATGCAGGTAAATCGCGATTATGTGAGTTTTAATTGGTGGAAATATAAGAGCGAGGAGCGACGCTATCAGTAAATGGGAACCAACATAAATTGTAATATGATATTACAAAGTATCGTCCCGGCCGAGCTTGGACTGAAGCCAAAAAAACATCGTTTGATGGCACCGCACGAGAAACAGAGTTTCATTACATCATTTTTCACGAGAATAAATTCACAACGATTGCTTCGTTTGTTACGTGTGGAATGTATGCTACCGCATGCGTCTTCCTTTATTTCATACGCCGGCGCAGAGTGTAAAAATGTGACGCTGATACACGATGGTTTGATCTCGTGGTTGGTTTGGCTGCCCAATTTGGGCAGTGGGCACATTCCTCCCGATTGTTATATTATGAAACGTCATAATTAATAGTTACCTTGCGATAGGACACCTGACGTAATAATTGAATGAAAAATTGTTCCAATTCCAAGCGAAGGAATGTTATATTGAATGCAACGCGCGTGTGTGTGCGTCTTAGCACTTTCTGGCTGCGTGCGTGTCTGCGGTTAAGGGGGCTGTCATGTGGTTGCAGCAATTTATAATATTTCATTTAAAAAAAGTTAAAGAGTTTTTGCCTTTTATTTAAAATCTGATACGAAAACATTGGGCGCTCGTGTAATTCGACACCGGCTGTAATTCGATACCGGCAAATAGCTTACGTTGCGATTCGTTACTTGCGAGAGAGCAAATTCACAACGAACGAAAAACAATTAAAGAGAAAGCTATGCTGACCAGTCTCGTTATCTCTTAGTAGCTTCACTTTTTTCGTTTTTAATATTTTTCGCTCTCGCGTGCAACATTATAGCAAAAGGCTCGGCGCTCGGCCCAGTTTTCAGCCGAGCGCCGAGCGTCAAAAAAGGAGACGCTCGGGCACGAGCTTTTGAGTTCGGGCTCGGCTCGGCACATCCCTACTAAATTACTTTACCAATAATTATGCTCCTTCAGTATTAGTTTTACAACTACATTCACCTGGAATGAAATGCATTTTCTTCAAACCACCTCACATGGCGTATCGCTGCAAGGGAAGCTTGTAATGTTTTCTGATCAAGATGAAGCGCTGAGTCCAATTTCCTCATGTTTTGTGGAATAGTTGCGATCAATACATTGACTGTTGTGTTGTCGGACTTTACTTCGAAACCAGCTTCAGTCATTTCAATAATAAGAGGTTCTGTGCATTCATTGGCTCTCATATTTTCCACAATCTTTAAAGAAAATTTATTTAAGCGTTATGTTGCACCGTTTTCACAGGTCTGACATACAATATATCTCACGTCTTATTTGAAATGATCGATACAGATTTGTAACGAATGGGTTGTTTTTTTGCTTCCTACAGAAGTTAGTTTTGGTTATTAATTATTGCTACAACATTAATACAACCAAGTTATTGAATTTGATGACCACAGTGATTCCATTGGCACGTAGGTCAACACAAACATATGTACATAGAAGTAGGTTTTTAATATGAGTTATAACAGACCTAAGTATATTTTGAACTTGTGTAACTGAACCTAGTTTAGTAGACCTGATACACACTATACAATAAAAAGTTAGGTCAAATTTAAAGCCCTTAAAAACTGTAAATATTATTTATTATTGTATCAACAAAAAGGTAGTTTTCTTTTAAACATGACTAATATACATGTAACACCTCCCATGGCTTTTTACAATACTATTACTGCCTAAATAACTATGGTTTTTTTTTAACAAACCTTATCAGCCAATAGTTTAACGGATTCCTTGGTGGGAAGTGTTTTAAATATAACAGCTACATCAGCAATCAGGTTTCCAATCATCATGGTACCTTTCTTGAAAGAACCAACCTAAAATTTAAACAACAGAGTAATTTATTATACCATACATATTGTTAGCAGTTTGCATATGATGTATCTGTGGGACTTTATATTTGTTGATGCACATACAGCACATACAGCAGAGTATTAAAATAAAACCCACTATTCAGCCATTTGGTAAGTCTAGTTAAAAAGTTAAAAAACTCCTAATTGTTTAGGTTAATTTGGAAAACACTTAAGAGTCATAGGCGCCAAACCTGGGGCTGCAAGGTGGGCAGGCCAACCCTGGGATTTTTTACACAGCATTCCACATAGGCATTCAAATAAATCAGACTTGTATGAAAATTGTAGGTTTAACTGTCAATGCCTCCCCTGCATTTATGTAAATTTGTGGCCTATCTTATGCCTAGAGTAAATTCCATATATATTGCTTTGTAGTGTGTTCTACACTGCAGCCCACTTAAGCATCAAATGTTCAGTTTTACCAATCAGCAAATTCGATGTTGCACAACATAAAAAAAAACAACATCACATTTTTGGGTACTTAATTATTAAATACGAACCTGACGATATTCTTCAATCTGTACTTCAAACTCAGTAGAAGGAAGAATGACCAAAGAATCCAACGCTGTAGTGCATTTAGTAATGAGGCCTAAGACTGTAGTTTGGTCTTGTGGGGATGCGGTCAGTTCTTGGTTTCGTTTAATTAATGCCTGCATGGAACAGTTAGGTTTTAACACAATTACATCATGTAAATTGACATAGGAAGGGTAATATTAGGGACGACTGGAGTTTTGTCAACAAAACTTACGAACAGGGTAAAATAATGTTTCAAAAACCCTAATTTATCTGTTAAAACAGCTTTTACCCTGTTGTTATATGTCTATAAAAAATAAAGCCAAAGTATATGGCACTTAACGCATAAACCAATGATGTTGTTTGCTCGCTATGAGTATTATATAATATATATGTATATATACCTGAGTAAATTCATCATCTTTTGGAGCTGGCTTCACTCTTGGAAACGCTTGTTCGCACATCACAAAATCAAATGGAATATGGGGAACAAAAAGTCTTGGTGATCCTCTTCCCATCCCCCCTCCACGTGGTCTTCCTCTCATTGTGTTTATGGTAGGTTTTTCACACAAAATCTAAATGTGACTACAAACACAAAATCTGCAGCTTTATGAAATGAATATTATTGCAAAACCAAAATACGACAGCTGTTACGAAAGACACCTCCTAATAAAACACATTTGAACAGAAAAAAACCACTGTGTCTCGTCTTACCGCCGTAAAACCGGAGTCCGTGATAGAAAACACGGGTGTCTGACCACAGCATAAGTTTATTCTGTGAATCACTGGGCACTACTACCTTATGCCAGTGTGTATTTTAGTTGTTACATTTTGGAGTAAGTAAAAATACAAACTTAAAGTACTGTGTAAACTATACTTTGATATTACCTAACAGATAAGCTACCAGTAGTTTACAGCACATATTCGTCCACATCCGATTTTAAACTCCCCGTTCATTGGATTAATAAATCGAGCATTGTTATTTGCGTTTTGTAAGCGCGCGTGTAGGTGGATACTTTTTGTCTGCCCATTCCACACACTTTTTTCACACATAACTTGTTTATTTGCCCTTACTCTAACTTTTTAAAAAGAAAGAGCTCTTAGAAGGCTACCTATCAGTTTAATCGTGTTTATACATTCAACCAAAATGTAGAAAACGATTTGGAAGTTTATTTACTAGACGAACTTAGTTTTTCTGTTTTAATGAAGCAAATCGAAAAGTATGCAAAAAAAGTGTCTGTTAAGGTCGGACGAAAAGTTACTATTGCAAGTGTCAGTTGGCTTGTTTGCGAAATCGTGGTTGGTTGTTTTATGTTAGTTAATTAGTGAAATTGTGCAGTAAAGATGATTTTACTGGTATTTTTTACCAAAAGAGTCTTAGTTTTATCTAATTTAGTCTTAATTAAGTTAATCAAGTTAAGGCACAAAGGAGCTGTTTAATGTGTTAGCATTAATTTGTTAAAATAAACTGTAAACCGTATTTGCGGATCTTTTTTAACGATTATAATATTACAGAAGTCACCTACGATCATTCTTCTTGCTCATTATTACGTTTTTTTTGTGTGTCAGTAATAATACGACCTGCATCTAAACTTCCACCTATGTTAATATTTCACAGGCTAACCACTTATACGACCATTAAACAATAATTTTTATCATTAAAAGTCAAAACACATTTTACTGACTGAAAAAGTTTGCAACAAATCTTTCAAAGTAATTGGCTTTAACTCAATATCTGGTTAAACATGGCTGAATTGGGCGTGAATAATTACCAAGACCCGAGTTTTACTAAGCAGGACCCCGGGTACAACAATGGTGACGGTCAATATGGTCCCACTGAACCAGAGCCGCGGTCCCGAGATGATAAACGTGATCGTGACCGAGATCGCGGAAGTTCGGGTAGACACCGAGATCGTAAACGGAGCCGTGACCGCGATCGTAAGAAGAGGAGCAGAAGTCGGAGCAGAGGAAGAAGGTAATTATCATTTGATTTAAACTTAACGACTTTATTTATTTGAATTAAATCATTATTCTTTATTTTTTAATTTAAATTACATCAAGGTAAGCATTTAAACTAAAGGTAAGTAAGGTTCAATCTTTGCTGAAATTATTAAATCTCATTTTCTTTTAATTGTTTTTTTTTAATGACAAGTCTTTTTATTCTACATTAAAATAATATAGATCTCATTAATATTGTATCTGCGTGTCAAAAACCTTGCTTTACTTCTGCTTTTATAGCTGGCTAGTCGCTTTTAATGTAATACCTTACTCATATCACTCAATCCATTGTTTTAATTTTGCAGCTGACCCTTTTTCCCCAAAACAGGCACCGGTCAAAAAGCAGAGAGCGTAAACGAAGATCAAGAAGTCGAGAACGCCCCGAGAAGAAACCAAAAAAAGCTTACAAATATTGGGACGTGCCACCAGTTGGTTACGAACATGTCACACCACTACAATACAAAGCAATGCAGGCAGCGGGTCAAATTCCATTGATGGCAACTTCTCAAACTATGGGGAGCATTACAGCAGAAGCAACGCTCCAGGTTTGAATCAATTTCTTATGCTTATATAGTTAGCAGTTGTTGGTAATTAACAAATCCAAAATTGGGCAAACTCCATTTGTAGCAGTTTCTTATGGTTGTAGCTAGTGCTCAGTAGTGGAGAAACCCTAAATTACTGTGGCAGAAAAACAATTTATATCATTACTTTTGTGCTTTGATTACATTCAGTATTTACCATTATTCTGCACCTCGAGGGTGGCCTTACATTAGTTATGTACAATGGCAGAGCCACAGAGTGCTAATAAATTATTCCGAAAACAGCTTTGATTACACCATTTAAATAGGTGGACCAGGTCCAGTTAGTGTGGCCAATAAATAATAAGGGAAATGCAGAAAAATCTTTAATATCAAATTTAAAAATGAAACCATAGATATGACTAAATTTAAATCCCATTTAAGAATATGACAAGGTGAGTGAATTATTCTCAGGTTCCTGTGGCTGGAAGTCAAATGACACGACAAGCACGTCGTCTTTACGTTGGCAACATCCCCTTCGGTGTCACTGAAGACGCTATGATGGATTTCTTCAACAACCAGATGCAGATCGCCGGTCTTGCACAAGCACCCGGTCAACCAATTCTCGCAGTGCAGATTAATCTGGATAAAAATTTCGCTTTTCTCGAGTTCAGGTCAGTTGACGAGACTACACAGGCCTTGGCGTTCGATGGAATCAACTTCATGAACCAATCGCTGAAGATCCGTCGCCCAAGTGATTACAAACCACTGCCAGGATCCTTGGAGCAACCTGCTATTCATCTACCTGGTGTGATATCTACTGTAGTTCAAGATTCTCAGCACAAGATGTTTATTGGAGGTTTGCCGAATTATCTTAACGACGATCAAGTGAAGGAGCTGTTGACATCCTTTGGGCCGCTACGTGCATTTAACTTGGTCAAGGACAGTGCTACTGCTCTATCTAAAGGGTATGCTTTCGCCGAGTTTGCAGATTATTCCTTGACTGACCAAGCTATTGCCGGCCTTAATGGAATGCAACTTGGGGACAAGAAATTGATTGTGCAACGTGCAAGCATCGGTGCAAAGAATAATCCACATGGAGCAATTATGGCGCCAGTTACACTACAGGTTAGGTTTATTTCCCCAATTGTCTGGTTGTCTAGTATAAATTCATGCAAATTCATATAACTTGGACTAGCTTACTAGGTTAGAAAAATCTTTCAGAAGACTTAACTTTTAAGGAAATAAAATTAATGCTTGCCATTTTCGCGATAGATTCCCGGCATGGCTCACGCGACAGGTGCAGGCCCCGCAACAACCGTGTTGTGTTTGATGAACATGGTTCTTCCGGAGGAGTTGACAGATGATGAGGAATATGAGGAGATCATGGAAGATGTAAAAGATGAGTGCGGAAAACTTGGATCTGTAAGTGAAAAACATATAGGTTCAATTTAGAATTTAATTTTAATGGGAAAGCTATACTATACATTCAAATTAGTGGTGTAATGTCCAAAAATAGACTGGTTTTAACAAGTTCTTGTTTTGCCAATATATTTATTGTATTCTATATGGATTAGGTCCTATACTGAGGCACCCCAGAGAGCCCTTTGCTTTGGCCAAGAATTAACCCATAAATAACGCTCTTCTTGCCTGTAGGCGTTTTTACCTTTTTTAATTGTTTAATAAAACAACATTTTTTAGGTTGTCAGTCTTGAGATTCCGCGCCCCGGGCCTGGATTAACAGAAGCTGACGGCGTTGGTAAAATTTATGTTGAGTTTGCAAACCATCTCGACACGCAGAAGGCAGCACAAGCTCTTTCTGGTAGAAAGTTCTCCAACAGAGTTGTGGTGACTTCGTTCTTCGATCCAGAGCGTTATCACCACCGTCAGTTTAGTTAGAGACGAAAGTAAACAATACTGGAGCAATTTTCTGTTGAATGGACCTAATTTCGGTTGTACAGCCAACTTATCCATTGACGATTTTTATTTCAGTTGTCGGAAACTGCCATTTTGAAAAACTTATTAGAATGTCAAAAAAAAAATCGTGAAACGCAACTGTTGGTTAAATAGGCCTAAATTTTTTAATGGTTTTGTAAGTAATTCAAATTGGGCTGTGAAGTTGCAACGCGATATAACATTAATGTCTGTGTTTCTTGAAATTAGTTTTTAAGCACGAGATGATTTTATGCTGTAGTGGAGAATATCAGTAATTCAACTTTCACTCTTGTAATAAATTTGGTCACTTTGTTATTTCAAGGTAAATAAAAACAAACGAAACAATCTTTGCCAGGTAACTAAAGCTTGACCGACCACTAAACTATGACCAAAAAAATATTTCAATGAATAAAACCATGATACTGGGAGACATAAAACCTTGCCTACAAGTCTTCCCAAAAAACGCAAAAAAATATACCCCATGCTTGCAGAGCAAAATAGATGCACCATTTACATCTGTGGTTGCGATACGAATAAGAAGATTTTGCCCCTGACCAATAAACTTAGGTTTGTCCCTCCTGCTCTCTACTTTTTTTTCTAATAATATTTGGTCGTAAGCGTGTTCATGTCGCTTTGGGTGGCAGAAAAAACATACAACATCCACAAGAGGTTTTTGCCAAACTGCCATAAAATGTTGCCACAATATATTGAAAAGATGAACTAAAATATTCATATAATAATTGTTGACATGTCGAATGTTTCACCTTAACGGACATTGCACCAACCCAGTAGTCACTAATTAGTTATAGCACACTGGGTGGCGAGGTAATGGACCAATCGTGGCATACATCTTATGTCTCATGGTGTGGCACGTTGCAGAGCCTCACTCATGTAAATGGAATAAAACATATTTTCAAAATAAACTTTTTAAATAAAGAATCTTATAGTTTGTAACCATGTAAAGGTTTTGCTGCTCTGGTAATTGAAATATTTAAAGAAATTCTTGTTTAGTTAAAATGACAATATTTCGTTGCAAGCGCGGTGTAGTTGTATTAGGTGGGATTAAAAGGGGCAGATTACCATGTACATTTCGCTCTTTGTGGAATTCAATAATTGTATATTAAGACACAAACAGCTAGTATTCTGTGAAAAAGGAAGCAAGAAGCCAATTAAAAGAAAGAACAAAAATCTTAAAGCAGAGGTAGAGGTGTGCAATCAAAGACCATGAAAAGTCAAATAAAATTAATCAAAATTCACATATTTTTATCTCATGCAGTTTATATATGACTACAGGTTGCACACCCCTAAGAAAAAACGCCTTTAAAATCTCACTGTGGTAAAACAATAAGGGAAAAGTGTCATAAATTATATATACTTTATAGAATTTTCTGCTGATTAAAACAGTTAAATAACATCATTGTAAACTGTTAACTAGAATTATTTGAAATAGAGCATGTACTTTGCTTATTGAAGGTATGGGCACACACGGTATAAACAAGCAAAGGAATGAATCCAGAATTATTTCAACACGATTGTCGAAGAGATGAAAAATTAAATTGATTTAAAACAAAAGACATTAATATGCATCTGTGACATCATAATCACCACTTGCACCTCCAGTTTTCCTCAGTAACTTGATGTCAGAAATCCAATTATCTTTCCCAAGTGCTTTACACATGTCATATACTGTAAGTGCTGCAATGGACACTCCAGTTAAAGCCTCCATTTCAACTCCAGTTCGATCATTTGTTGCAACAGAAGCCTTGATTTCAACAGTGTTGTCATTTTCATTTAAAATCAAATCAAGAGCAATCTTGGACAATGCAATATCATGACACAAGGGAATAAGGCGTGAACACTGCTTAGCACCCATAATTCCTGCAATTTTTGCTACAGATAAAACATCGCCTTTTTTAACCAAGTTCTTCTTTACAGCATGGAATGCAACATCGTTGAGATGAACTTTACCAACGGCAACAGCTTGTCTGGTCGTTACTTCTTTAGATGAGACATCCACCATAGAAGCTTTGCCCGTTCCATCCACGTGTGTAAGTTGGTTGTCTCTTGCATCACAGCTCGTTGAATAATTGCGAGTTTGAGCGGTAAAAGTTTGGGAGGTTTGATCATGTAAAGGTGCAGTGAATAAATGTTGTTGTTGAGCATAGAAAGAATGGCTTGCAGTTGGGCACAGCGAGTAATTATCATTTACATCTTCTGACATTGTAGCAACATGTACGTAGCTCATAACATCAATGTTACTTTGCGGGGAATTAGAACTTTCCATAAAAGATTGTCTCGTCAAATAAATTACAAATGGAAACTTTACAAAGTTGGAACCGGCAGGAAAAGAATCTAAAAAAGAAATTAAAAGATAGGTAAATTAAAATCATTTAAAGTAATGGTTCAATTCTGCACTAAATCAGACAGCCAGCCTTGCCATTGGTTCTTCAACAAAGTTATCTAAAAAGATATTTTAAAAAAGGCTGCAACTTGCCCACTTTTTTGTCTGTTACTAAAAAATATTTACCCAAAACTATTCTGCTACCGTTGTGACCAGGCTTAATGTTGCTGTTTTTGTGAAAAAGTATTGTTTACAAAAAGAGCAATTTTCAATGGATAAATAGTTGTATAACTGTTTTTCGTATTCGGAAAAATGGTATTATTTAATATTAAAAAATATAAATTAGTTAAAAACTGCTTAAGCAAATTTATTTCTAAAAAACTTTACATTAGAAGTAAAATAATTTAGAAAAAAACAACATTTTGTCAAAGATTTCTTGCATATTAAAAACTATTGACCTAACCAACCAGAATGCTGCAGAGGAAGTCACCCACCAATCAGAATCATCGGTCGGTTCTTCATTTTGGCAAGGTTGAACATTCCTGCATTGAAAAGTAATTGAATTTTCAGGATACTCATTTTATTTCACCCCAAAATAAACACACCGACAAAAGTGACAAATATAGCTAGATGTGTTCCTACGAATCAAATCTAATTTATGGTTCTAATGTTTGCATAAATGCAATATATAAATTGCCCGGGTAGGCCTGCCCCTATGTTACTCCATGTTTGATGCCAAGGTGTTATACTTGGGTAAGACACTTAGCAACAGTTCCTTTAACCTAGTGGTCACTAATTAGTTGTCCAAATTATCAGCCATACATAAAAAAAAAAAAATCCCCCCAAAAATTAATCACCCACAAAATAACATACATGGTAACTCGTACGCTGGCACGAGGTGTTAAACCCGTGTTATAACGACTGTCATTTTCCGGCCTTGCGGGGATAAAGTAAGTTACATTTATTCATTCATTTACCACCAAAGCTACATATGAGTTAATTCCTAAGCGTGTATTAAACAAAACACTATCAAAATATAAAGTTACATTCCAAATCCACCAGCTTCACCAACCTGCATGTTGCTTCTTCTTCCTCTTAACGGCCGCCCCAATAACCTCAAGCAACTCCTCGTCACTTTTCTGGGATCGTATTTCATCTCGCAACGAAACTTCACTGTTGCCGAACAAACAAACCTGCATTATGATGTCATAATTAGTTGTATGACCACACACTGTGGTAACCGATATCTCCCCAAGCATAAAACCTCGCCCATATAGATTAGAATAGATAGTAAACAGTGCTAAGGCGGGCACCAACTTAGTAATAGGGAACGTTGCCTCAAACTCTATTAACCTAACAATAGGCAGTAAAAACAGACATTAAGTACACAAATTACACCACTGTAAATGATTTTAATTTGCATCACTGCTTATTATAAGAAACTTGTTTTGCAACACATTACCAACTGTAAAAAAAACTTAGGAAACACTGCTAACTGAAAAAAGTATGATGTGCAACACTGCAACCATCAATTCTAACAACTTTGTTGCAATATCCAACAAAAGTGACAGCAACTCTGTGACACAATCTAATTATAACAACATGGCTTTTAAAACCGAATTTGCATATAATAAATACTGTTTAGTCTTTGGCTTATATGTAAAATGTATTAGGTGCAACCTGCCATAATTTAAAACTAAGTGATATGGATTTTAAACTTTTCTAATATTGACTTTTGTTTGCTGTTAATAAAAGTCTCTACGTTAGATTATTTAGAGTCTTACCGACAATTTTTGTTTTTTATCTAATATTTTACAACCCTTTATTGGTTGCCAGTCTTTTATTGTGTTTTTTTATCAGTCAAGCCAACCAAAACACATTATCGAAAAATTTTACAAAACAACAAAAAAACACAAAATCTTTTCTTGTATTGTAAAGTTTGTGAAACAGGAAATAAAATTAAAAGTTGTAAAAGTTATTTGTCGAGAAACTGCGGTATCGCAAAACCCACATTTCTTATCTCATGAACAACCTGGCAATAATCTTAAACCAATTCTCCTTTTCAACCATCACCACCTCAGGATACACACAATCACAAGTTTCGCAATTTTGATTTAAAGCATTATATCTGTGGAACCACACTAACCCACAAAATCTTACAGACATCGGTATATTTAATGCAAAAGGGGTAGCATGAAGAAGTTACAAAATTAAGCATGAAGAAGTTACAAGTA